>NC_142038.1:28192295-28343962 GCF_982192425.1 Myodes glareolus
GAGGGGATAATTAGGAAAGGAGAGGGGAAGGGAGGAGAGGAGGGAGGGGAAACTGGTTGGTATATAAAATAAATGAAAGAAATTTTATTTAACTAAAAAAAGGAAAAAAGGAACAATCTCAGGTCTGGAAGTTTGAAATAAATCTTTCCCAGCCCTTGGGTAGGAGAAAGTTGTAGGAGGCATTTGTGAAGGCCAGTTGTTAACATGTCAAGAGGTTCTGACTGAAGGAGCCTTTATAAAAACAGTGAACTGTGCAGTGGAAAGTAACCCTGCCCTTGGGAATAAGAGTAGACCTTAGCATCTGAGATTGGAGATTCCAATAGCCTTGAGTCCATGGTCACTGGTGGACCAACCTCTGGAGCCAATTGTCTACCACCAAGTTCATTGCCCTTGGCTCTGAAAACTGTGCACTGCATGGCCTATGAGGCCTCTGCAGTCTCAGCCCTCAGCAGGTTGTACAATCTTTGTTCAGTAGGTTCAGAAAGTTTGGAGACATGTCTACCTGAACAGTTCTTACTATTACATTTTCTGTCTCCATTCCCAGTTCACATGGGAGACAACCTAGGCTACACGTTGGTCACTGCAGGGTGTAGAGACCTGCAGCCTTGAGTGCACGGGGAACCTCCCTGGCTCATGGACATAAGGGACATTGGAAAGACGCTATGGAAGTGCAGACAGCTCCGAGGACTGTCCTGTACAGGAACTGCACTTCCCTCACCCCAGGAAGACAGGAGTTTCTGAGTTCAGCAGGCACCCCTTTCTCACACCAGTGAGGAGCTGCTCTGACATATTCTCTTTGATAGTTTTGCTTTTATTTTCTTCATTATATTTTCACTTTTTACTAGTTTTTATCGTTACTTCGACTTTATTTTTTATTTACAAAGAACATTTGTGTTGCTTTTTATTCCCTTTATTTAATTTTTTATATATTTTTAATTTTTGCACAATCTTTTTATTTAAAATTTAGCATTTTATTCTTCTACTTTATAACTTTCTTCTCCATTGTTCCTTTTCCTTCTTTTCAAAGACTTTTTATATGTATTTATTTAGTGTGTGTATGTGTGCGTGTGCGTGTGTGTGTGTGTGTATGTGTGTGTCGAGGCCAAAGGATAAGTCCTGGGAGTCAGTTCTCTTTCCAAGTGGATTCCGAGGCTCAAATTCAGTTATCAGGGTTGGTGGCAAGAGTCCCTACCCACTGAGCCATCTTGCTGACCTGCTTTTTTTTCCTTTACCTTTGCTTGTATATTTACCTTCTTCCTTGACACTTACCTTCACTTATTTAATTCATTTACCTTTTTCTATATTTACTCTAAATAATTTTGAACTTCAGAGCACATGCTACATTATTTTACCATTTACTATTTAATGGTTACTGGAAGTTACTGGTAGCCTTTAATAAATAAATAATTTCCAGTGTATTACTACATAGTGTTTGATTTAGAGTTATTTATGTAACTACAGCAGCTCATTTTCTATTCTCAGACTCTAAGGGTTGAGTTTTCTAAAGCATAATGCTCACTAAGAAGATCCTCAAAAAGAATAGGAACAGATATATAAGTCAACAGATATTCAAGTCCCAACACAGAAAGACAAGGATTATGAAGCAGCAAGGGAACACATCTCCCCTGAGTATTAAGTCTTCAATAGCTGGATGCAAAGGTACTGAATATGGGCAAAATGACAGATAAAAAATGCAAGAGTTTACTTGTAGTAATTGTAAGTGAAAGAAGGCTATAAATTCAGAACGTGGAGAAGAAAGTCAGCAACACAGACGGGAAGCTAGTACCTCACTTTCCTCTTGCTGTGTACAGTACTCTGACACAGAAACTTAATGGAGGAAGGGTTTATTTTTGCCCTTAGTTTAAGAAACAATACATCTTCATGGATCAGTCAAGGCACCAGAATTTTGAAGCAGTTGATCCCATTGATCAGAAAGCACTGAGTAAATGAGCTCCACATGCCTCCTTTTTGGTCAGCCTAGGACTCCAACCCGGGGCCTGGGCTCACCCACAGCTAAGATGGATCTTGCCACATCAATTAATGCAATCATGAAAAACCCTCAGAGGGATTCCCAGAAGCCCATTTCCCAAGTTGACAAATAATATTAAGTAGGAAGATGGGTGAGAAACTCAATAACATGAATGAAACTTATCAGCAATGTAGATGAGAAATTCATCATGGAAATGGAATTTTGAAAATTCACTCAATATAATTATACAAGGAAAATTCCCAAAACCATGGAAAGAAATGGACACAAACATAGAGATATTAAACCAAATAGACGTGACCTGAGAGCTGTTCAAAGTCACATGTAGAACATACCTGGAGTACCAAATCCAAGAAGCAATATATTAGAATCTATCCGGGAAAAATGCTAAGATGCTTTGCATGAGAAATGTCTCCCTTATTCTTGGACATTTGAACTCTTGGTCCTTAGTTGGTGGTGCTATTTGTGAGGATTTGGATGTTGCAACCCTTGCTGGAGAAGGTAAGTCACTAGGGTCAGGCTTAGAGATCAAAAAACCTTGCCTGCTTCCATTTTATTCTCTCTTTGCTTCTGCTTCACACCTGTGAGCCAAAATAATGTTTGTTCTTCTGTAAGTTGCCCTAGTCATGATATTCTATACAAGAGCAGAAAGATAACTAATAAAACACCAATTCAGTTACAAAGGCAACCATATTTTAATAATACCAATCCTTTTATTAGAAACCCTAGGTGCCAAAGAACAAAGGAAAATATTTTCTAAACCCAGGAAGTAAATAATTGCTAATTGTGAGTCCTGCATTCAGCAAAGCTATCTTTCACATTGACAGAGTATTTCAAGATAAATACTAATGAAAACAATTCATAGCAACCATGCTCTTCCTGAGCACAGAAGAACAAATACCACCTTAATTATGGAAGGGGTTTTATGAAAGGAGTAAACAACAAAAGAAGATCCAACAAAAAAGCCATCCTGTTCAACACTGAACTAGCAAATCACTAATACAGGCAGGGGAGAAAGAAAAGGACAATGGACACCACCAGGGAGACAAACAACAAAGAAGAATCACGTGACTTTTCTCAGCAATAGGCACAAATATAATACGTTTTAATTCTCTAAAAGATGAAAAATAGGTGATTGGATTGAAAACAAAAACAAGATCCAAATGCTTATTGTCTCCAAGAAACACAAATCCATAACAAAGACAATGGCAACTTGGGAGCTAAAATATGGAAGTCAATTTACTAAGCAAACAAAAGTGAAATATGAGCTACTGTGGTTATTGAAATATGAGTGACTTCAAATCAAAGTCAGCTTGAAGAGATGAGGTTTACATTATATTAATAAAGGAAACAGTATACCAAGAAGTAGTAACAGTCTAAAATATATATGCACTGAATATTGGGGCTAGCATTCAGTTTCTAAAACAAATACTTGACATAAAGGGAAAAGATAAGGGTTGCTATAGTTACAGTGAGAGACTTCAATATTCATCAATAGATAGTTCATCCTAACTAAAGGTCAGTAAAGAGATCTCAGAATTAAACACTACCATGAATTATCTCTAAAAGAGGTAATAATTTGGATCATAAAGAAGATCATAACAAAACCAAACACATTAATATTAATTCTTATATTTAAAAAGGTTGTTGTAGAGTAAAATTAGAAATCAATAGGAAGAGAAACCCCAGAAAAGACACAAATATTTGAAGACTGAATATTGGTCTGTACAAAAGTTTGTGGAACATTCTATTTATTTCTTTATTTTATGTTTTTAATTGAAACAGAGTTGCATCAGTTTCCCCTGCTCCCTCTAGCTCCTCACAGTTACCCTCTCTTGAACCATTCCCATTTTGCTCCCATTCTCAAATTGATGACATGTTTTTCTTTGTTTATTTTGTTACATATGAACCTACACACACATTTTCATACATGCAGACAGACAGTTGGACAGAGATACACACACATTCATTTGTGTATGTACATGATTAATGATTAATGTGGGAGGCCCAGATCACTGTGGAAATTGTCACCTATGGGCAGGTCTTGGGTAGTATGAGCAAGCCATGGGGAGGCACCCAATAACCATCATTTCACTATGGTCTCTGTTTCAGTTTCTGTATCTGGGTTCCTGCCTTGAGTTCCTGTCCTGACTTCCTTTCGTGATGGACTACAACAGTAAGCAGGAACAAATTCCTTCTTCCCAAGTTGCTTTTATCACAATCATATAGAGCAAACCAAAATAACACTCTTGAATGGTCAGTGTGTGGCTGAATACATCAGAGGAAAAATTTAAAACTCTAGGGTTAGACGAAAGTGAAAGTATAACATAATAATTTTGGGGCCCCATCAAAGGAAGTTCAAAGAAGAATGTTTATAACTCAAGTGCATTAAAGACCCATAGTGCTTTCAAGCAAATAATCAAACAATTTTATATTCCAAAGCCTTAAAAAAAAAAACAACAAGAAGAGCCAAAACCCTAAAACAGTACATGGGAAGAGATAATATGTATTAGAATCAAAACTAATGAAATGGAGATTTAAAGAAAAATTCAAAGAATCAATGAAACAAATAATTATATATTGAAAGATAAGCAAACCCAACAATCCTTTAATCACATTAATGGAAGCAAGAGGGAAGACCCGAAATAATAAAACTAGGTTTGAAAAGGGGACCAATAGAGCAGATACAATGAAATACAAAGGATTGTTAGAGGTTACAAAACATCTGGATAAGTTAGGAACCAAATGATTTCCCCATAGCCCGTCAAAATTAAACTAAGAAGTTATAAACAGGATAAACAGAGCCATAACAAGCAATAAAACTGAAGTACAATCTGAACAAAGGAAAAGCTACAACTAGAAAGAATCAAGTGTCAGATTCCAATAGACCTTTACAAGAGAGCTAATATCAGATCTCCTGAAAATGTCCCATAGTCTAGAAAGACAAAGAACAGCATCAAACTCATGCTTTGAAATCAGCTTTGCATTGATGCCAATTGGATGAGGATACAACCAAACCAAAACTACAAACCAATTTTCCCACTGAAAAAAGATGTAAAAATTCTCAATAAAATTCATATAAACCAAATTTATCAACGACTAAAAATGTCATATATCACCACCAAGCCAATATTCACATAAATCAATGTATGTAATTATAACACATCAAAGCAAACACAAAGAGCACATGATCTGCTCAATTCATAACAGACTACTGACATGATCACCATCCTCTTATGATAAACCCCTGAAGAAATTAGGATTAGAAGGGGACATGCCTTAACAAAACTAGGAATATGCTTAACAAATCTATAGTAACCTTATACAAAGAGGAGACAGTGAGAACATATTCACTAAAATCTAGAATGAGATGAGGGTGCCACTCATTCTGTTTTTGTTTTTAATTCTCAGGAAGGCACTAAGGAAAGAGAATGAAATAAAATGATACATATATGAAAGAAAGAATTCAAATTATCCCTATTTGCTAATGACTTAATATTAAAAGACTTAAAGACTCTACTAGAAAACACTTGAATTTGATAATCACTTTCATCAAAGTAGGAGAATAAAAAATCAATACAAATACTAATAATTTTTATATACCTATAATTTGCTGAGAAAAAAATCAGGAAAAAAGATTCATGTAACTTAAAATAAAACTAAACTAACCCCAAACCAACCAAACAAAATTACCTGAAAGTATCTTAATCAAGGAGGTGAAAGACACATATAGATATAACTTTAAAACACTGAAGAAAGGAGATACTGGAAGATAGAAAGATCTCCACTGCTCTTGGTTTGACAGAATTAATGTTGTTAAAAAAAAGCATGTTACCAAAAACAACCTTAAAATTTCACACAATTTGTATCAAAATTACAGTGACATTCTTCATAGAACTAAGGCAACAAACCACTAATATTTATTGGGATATATAGAAGATATCCTTAGAAGAAAAAACAGTGTTGGAGCTATACCTGTATAGCTGTATAGTGTTGGAAACTGCAGTACAGAGCTATAGAAACAAAAACTAGTGTGGTGTTGGCATAAAACCAGGCACACAGAGAAGTGGAAGACTGAAGTGATGTGGGATTTCCCTCATATGCTGTGAATATATTTTCTTACCATTGGTTAATAAAGAATCTGTTTTGGCCTATGGCAGGGCAGAGGAGAACTAAGTGAGAAAATTAAACTGAATGCAGGAAGAAAGAAGGTGAAGTCAGAGAGACACCATGTAGCTGCTGAAGGAGACAGATGCTGGAAACTTACCAGTAGGCCACAGCCTCATGGTGATACATAGATTAATAGGAATAGGCTAATTTAAGATTTAAGAGCTAGTTGGGAATATACCCAAGCTATTGTCCAAACAGTGTTGTAATTAGTATAGTTTCTGTGTGATTATTTCTTGGCAGCCAGAAAGCAAAGGAGTAGTCTCTGCTTACACTGAAGAGTCCTAGGAATAAACGCACATAATTACAGCCATCATCTTTGACAAAAATATAAAAGTTACATGTTGGAAAACAGCCTCTTTAATGACACAGGAAAAAGTAGACATAGAAGAATACTACACACATATTTCCTTTTCTACACAAAAATAAGTTAAAGATGGATTGAAGATCTTAGTGAAAGACTTAAGATTGATAGCAAAAACCCAGGGAAGCAGTTGAAGAGAGAGGCATAGGGAAAGACTTTCTGAGTTGGATGCTAGTAGTACAGTAAATAATGTGAATAATTCACAAATAGTGTTGTACAGAATTTAAAAGCTTCTTTACTACGAGGAAAATATAAGCTGAAGAGATAGCCTTCAGATTAAGAGAAAATTCATTGCCAATTATACATTCAATAGGGTTTTGATATCTAGGATACATTATAAACTTTCCAGTTTAAACATCTAAAAACCAAACCTTTCTATTAATAACTGAACTAAATATAATTATAGTGTATTTAGTCCATTTATCAAATTTAAATAATGAACCAAATACACTCTCATCAAAGAAGAAATATAACCAGGGCTGGAAAGATATCTCAGCCATTAAAGGCTAGGTTTACAACCAAAAAAATTGAAAAAGTATTTAAAAAAATCTTTAGCCATCAAGAAAATGCAAGACCAAACTGCATTAAGATTCCATTTCACCCACTCTAAGTGTCATAGAGAAAACAAATGACGCTGAGGCTGGTGGACACTTGGAGGAAGAGAAACATGAAAGAAAGCTACCAGGAGAAAAAAAGTGAAGCATAAACATGCCAAGAAGGAACACTAGATCTTTCCCCCAAGGTGCTCAGTATGACATGGCCAGGGGAAGAGGAGAAATGTAAGCTTTGAGCTGGAGATAAAAAAGATCTGCCTCAGGCTTCGAGATAAAAGTTAGTGGAGAGAGCTTCCATTTCTAGAGGTTTGCAAACATTGAAAAAACTTGAAATCTCTCTTTCTCTCCCTCTCTCTGTGTCTCTCTCCTCCCTCCTGCTCTCCTACCCTCTCACCTTCAGATACATAGGTTAACATAGGTTAATGAAGGTGTGAAGAATTAATTAGACAGGATCACCATTACCAACATCAGCCAGCACTGAAGCCAGAAGCAGCCCAGAGCAAACTTACAGGCTCTTGGTGACCCAGAGATTCACTGCACTGGTATCCAGAGAGTTCTGTAGGTTTGTAGGGGATTCTGGGTCCTTTCACAAAGGGGAGGGCCAAAATGTTCACAAAGAGAGAGACGATAGAGCATCTTGCTGCTCTTGGCATTGGCTTTTAAACTGTAGACGGATTCAAACACTTACTTGAGAGCTAGACTTCACTCTGTTGATGTGGGGCAGAGAACCTGCAAGGCAAACAATAATTTAACCTGCTTGTACAGCTCACATCTGTCTGTCTGTATCACCCTCTCATCCGTACCCAGATCTCCAAACACCTGGAGGAATAAGCAATTAAGGGAGAGAGTTAGCTATGAATAGCCAATTTTAGAATTAGAATCTGAAAACTAATTATTGGAAATTAAACACAAGGTAAGCATGTGTATGTAGTAAATGAAAGAATGTTAATGACGATCTCATCACTTAGGGGCTATCACCCAAGTGTGAAAGAGAATAAAACCAACACAAATAAAAATGGTTATAACAAACAAAGTTAGAAATTAGAAGGGTTTCTACATTCTGGTGAACATGAAGACCATGTCTGGTGGGGAAGTGAATCACTGTTTTGTAACTTACGCATTGAAAGAAGAACATACACTGGGAATTTACTACTTAGGAGGATTCTTAATACCTGCTGTAGCTAGACTCTTACATCATCCAAAAACTTACCTTAGTTATTAATTAAAATACAGATTTTGGCACTTCACCAGCCTAATCACAGTTTCTGGTAGATTTTAGTATAGGATGCTTTGTATTATTTCCTAATCAGTCTTAACTAGAAGACGCATGTTAGTATTTTCAGGAGAGCTGTTGATGACTAGTCTTGGTATCATGGTGGGTCGGTCATTGAATTTGCTCAAACCTTTTGAATCAAAGACTCTGGAGGGTAAGCCTAGTAACCTTCTACCCAATAAATGCTTCTTACATGCCATGCAACATCCCCTAAGTTCTGGTGTGTAGTAGTGAAGGTCACAGTTTGCAAATGACTGGCTAAATGTTTATTTTACAGGGTATTGCTTGTAATTCATATGCTAGGTTAGTTTCCCTGTTACTTCCTTGTGGGTTTCCTGCCATTATCATTATAGAATTATGATAATGTGGATGAAATAATTCTTTTAGTGCTTTTTCCATTATCTTTCATCCATCTGGCATTATAACCTGGGATGCTTCCTGAAGTGTCAGCCTAATGTCCCTCACAGGGTATGCCGTGTGTGAGTGTGTCATTAAAGCCTTGCTGTCATTTATAAACGTATGTGTTTAAACTCAGCACTTTAATGCACCTACTAATGGTGTGCAGTGTCAAACATCTGCTAATATAATTAAAATAACTCTCTCTGTGTTCAAGCTTTCAGTTACCCAACAGAGAGAATCCTCCCTATGAAAACAACAATGGATGGAGAATTCAGTGTTGTGGGCTGGTGCGGGAGAATTATCTGTATTCTGTCAATCATATTTTAATAAAACGCTGATTGGCCAGGCAGGCAGTATAGGCGGGAAAGCCAGACAGGAAGTAGAGGTGGAGCAAAGAGACTGGGAGTATTCTGAAAAGCAGGAAACTCCCTCTGCAGTTCTTCTCAGACCACCAGAGAGGAAAGATGTAAGCTGCCCCACTGGAAAAGGTACTGAGCCATGTGGCTAACGTAGATAAGCATAATGGGGTAACATAAGTTATAAGAGTTAATAAGTAGCCTGACCTAGTGGGTCAATCAGTTTTATAACTTATAGAGATCTCTGTGTGATTGATTTTCTCTGGGTCTTGCCGGCTGTGGGGTACCGGGTGGGACAGGTACCCCAACAAGCCGGCCCTTCATTTTACAATAAACGTTTCAAGTATTAACTGAAAACTTCAGGCACAGAACACATATTTATGTAATACCACTCTTTGTATGGGGTAAGTTCTTCTGTTGGTGATGAGGGCAGACAGGGTTCTGGTTTTTGGTTTGGTTTTGATGGGGTTTAACCTTGTATCCCTGGCTGGCCTGGACTTCACTATGTAGACCAGGCTGGCTTTGAATTTCCAGAGATCCACCTGCCTCTGCCTCCTTCAGCAAATCCTACCTGCATGCGCCAACATATACCCCAACAAGCCGGCCCCTCATGCTACATACTAGGGATAAAATTTTAAAGTAGAAAAGAAAGCAGTCATTCTGTCAGGTTAGTCTGGTAGGTTTCAATCTAATTCTTAATCTATATCAATTACAAAAAACAAATAAAAAATATTTTCTAAGTGAAGTCAAGTGACTATTCCACACTTTCATCTCACAATGTGGTTTCACCTGAAGCAGGTGGAAAGAGTGCTGCCCACTGTAAAATGAAGGGCCAGCTTGTTGGGGTATCTGTTCCCGCCCGGTACTCCTCAGCCAGCAAGTCCCAGAGAAAATCAATCACACAGAGATCTCTATAAGTTATAAAACTGATTGGCCCATTAGGTCAGGCTACTTATTAACACTTATAACTTATGTTACCCCATTATCCTTATCTACGTGAGCCACATGGCTCAGTACCTTTTCCAGTGGGGCAGCTTACATCTTTCCTCTCTGGTGGTCTGGGCAGAACTGCAGATGGAGTTTCCTGCTTTCCAGAATACTCCCAGTCTCTTTGCTCCACCTCTACTTCCTGTCTGGCTTTCCCACCTATACTGTCTGCCTGGCCAATCAGCGTTTTATTAAAATATGATTGACAGAATACAGATAATTCTCCCGCACCACTAGTAGAAGAAGAAAACCTCTTTCTAGTAATTGCTCTGAAGGTTTTTTTTTGTATTTCTCCATTGTTCTGCATGTGATCAATGACAACCTGAAAAGAGAGGGTTCACCGTGTCTTCTCAACTTCTTGTATTTGGAAAGATGAGTAAGGTCTTGACTGACAGACTTCAGAACTGAGAACCCACTGACCTGCTGTTTCCAAAAGAAAGGCTATCTGTCAATTCCCCACTCCCACTAACGTTGCAAAATAAGCAGATGCAGTACACAGATGAATCAGTTTGCCTGCTTGGTCATACAGCCCTTTAGAAGGAGAGTCCAGAATTTTATACACAGTTTCCTAATGTCACACACTGAGGCTTGCACACAGAAAGAAAGAAAAATAAAGACTTTAGGTGAATAAATCTCATATTAATTTATAGTTACTGGACTACACAACTTTAAATCATCTTTTACTTCTGAAAAGTCTACTAAAATGTGGAAAGATAATGAAGTAAAACTAATCATATGTGCATTTTATAAATATAATTAGATGTTAGATTGGTTTTCGCTATTCCTTCTAAAATGTGTTATAATTTGTATTTATGTGAATTCCAATAGGGTGTTCTCACTTTTTTTTCAAAAGTTCCAGTGATGTATGAAACCTGCTTTCAGTCCTAATATTTAAACTTTAGTAGAGATTTACATGGACAGATAAAAGGTCACTGGGACAGCTGTCTTCGAACCATCGGCCTGTCTGTTTTCTGGGTCCCGAGTTTGCACACCCACACACATGCTTGGCCTGTCTGTTTCTCTGGGTCCTGAGTTTGCACACCCACACACATGCTTGGCTGTGTTCTTCACATCTCTACTTCCATTTCCAAATAGCTTCTTAATTTTGAACACAGCCACAATATTTATCCCACCTCTCAGCTTACCTCTCGTCCTTCCAGTTTGAGCATCTTCACCAGACTCTCCACCGCTCATTCGAAGCAGAATAGGGATTTTTCTCATTCTTTCCCAACTTATCTTCCATCGAGCTCCCTAGGCTTCATCTCCAGAATTTATTCTTACTTCCCTCTCTTAATCCAAGCCACTACTGTCTCTTGTTTTAGCTGACATAAAGCCTCCATGTGACTTCTTGCTACGTTATTTATTCTTCTCTTCACAACTATTGCAATTATTTTCAAAAGGTGAGCCATGCATATTATTCACTGCTGAAAGACAACTTTTATAATTTGTTTATAATCTAAGAATAACATTGAAGTTTCTTTCCATTGTCTGCAAGATATCACACACACTGCCCTCTCCCCTCTGCTTCTTCCTTAAACCTCCCAACCCTTTGCTCATTGTGCATTTGCCGTCTTAGCTTCTGATGTTTCACAGAAAATATAAGGCATTTGAAGTCACATCTTTTACCGCTCACTTTAATTTGGACATATTTTGGTTCTGCTTTCTACAAGTCCAATATACAGAAGTCAGAGTCAGAAAAACTGCCATGCTTTCAAGACTTGTTAGGGGATAATCATGTCTCTTGCTCCTACTACTGTTAATGGCTATATGAATTGCATATTTCAGAGAAACTCACTCCACTTCCCTTGTCACAGATCCTCTTTATTCCATGACATCTGTTTTCCTTTTACAAAGATCCCATTGCAAGAGCACCAACTTAACCATATGTGTGAGGCCCCTTTTTTTTTTACCATGTATGGTAACATATTCATAAGTTTGGGGGCATAGGACTTGGGAGTATTTGGGAATCATTATCTCGCCTACCACAGAGACTTGAGTTCTCTCTCCGGCTTCCCACAGCTTGAACAAGAGAAGAGAGCTTTGGTTTTGAAAATGAGCACCCATTCTGAATATCTCCAGCTTTGCCATAAAGCCTGGTGAAGACTGAGCAAAGTTTAGTGATTCAGCTGAGAAGTTCAGTAGCCATCACTCAACTTCACACGTTTATGGAGTAGCTGCTATGGGCTTGTGCATCTCTACAGTACAGCTTTCTCAGGGTGTATTTCACCCTACTTGTTGACACTTTGTGAGATGTAATTTTATTCAGATGGTTTTTCATCTTGCTCTGAACTCAAAGAAGTTATCAAGTAAATCGCTTGGCTGTGACATATACTTTTAAATATACTAGGGCCCCATGCATACTTACATTTTATGTATGAGAGTAGACCTACAGGTAAGCAGACAGACTGACAGGGATCAAAATACAGATAGCAAAGCAACAGGGACAAATAAAGTCCCCTGGGCTGACATCTATGACAGAAGATGGTTATAGTCCTCAGTTTATGAACAGGACAAGCTGATGAGGAGATTGGGGACAGTTCTGTGAAGTAATTTTTCAGTTTCAGGAACATTTCATGTTGAGTTTCCTTTGCTGTTTCAAACCCAGTAACGCTGTGATTTTTATTTTAACCAAAGTGTCACCGCCATTGAGATGAAATATGGCAGAGGCATGGACTTTCATTCTTTGTTAGAGCCATGCTTCTACCAAATGCTAAATTCTCACATCATACCTCAGTTCTTCATTATTTAATAAATATGAACACAGGCAATTCAACTCATCCCAAATGTCTAAATCTTACTTCCCAATCTTTCTGTAGAAATGTAGAGTCACAAGAGTTGAAAATAGCACTGAAGTGACCCTTCATCTGTCCTGTTGATTAATAACCATTTTCCTCTCTATCAATGTCTGTTTTATTCTCTTGTGACAGAGTCTGTCATAAAACCTGGAACTATCTGTTTTGATGTAGGAGAGTCTTATGTATTTCTGTTGCTTTCATTGGCTAATTAATAAAGAAACTGCTTGGCCTGATAGGTCAGAACATAGGTGGGTGGAGTAGACAGAACAGAATACTGGGAAGAAGTGAAGTGAGGTAGTCGCCATGACTCTCCTCTCCGAGACAGCCGCAGGTTAGAATCCTCCTGGTAAGTCACTGGTGCTACACAGATTATTAGAAATGGGTTAGATCAATATGTAAGAGTTAGCCAATAAGAGGCTACAGATAATGGGCCAAGCAGTGTTTAAATGAATACAGTTTCTGTGTAATTATTCCAGATAAAGCTAGCCGGGAGCCAGGTGGCAGGACACAACTCACTGCTCCTTTTACACTGTTTGTGTCTTCTTGACTAGGCACATGGCCAGGGAGACCCAGTGATCTTCTTGTCTCCCCTTCTTGCCCATGCTCTTCTATCTTATTGTTTATGACCAAGCACAACTATTTTTAAAAGAAACTTGCATTTCTCTTACCCATGCAGGTTGAGTCAGTAGTACCTTGTGTGTCTGGCCTTTATTCATGGCATTTTTTCCTTCATCACTGTTCAGCCTAGCTGCTTAGTGGTTTGCTCATTATCCATCATTCCTCCGATGGGAAGGGGATGCTCAAGACAAAGGTTCTGTTCAATTCCCAATAAGTCCTTGATCAGAAGATCAAGTCTCACTAATGCAAAACTAAAAACTATTTTTATTTAAAGATTAAAATTTCAATTATGTGTGTCTGTGTGTCTCTATATGAGCATGTGAAGAGAGCCACAGACGCCATAGGTATCAGATCTTCCTGCAGCTGGATTTGGTTAAGAACCACCTGAAGTGGATACCGGGTACAGAGCTTTACCACTGAGCCATCTCACCAACGTAGAATTGGTAATTTTCTTTTGTGTATTACTAGTAGCCTCCTGTGGGAACTTCTTCAGCCAATAGCCTTTAAGATACCAGCCCACTTGGGCATGGTCTCTTGTCATATAAATGTAGCTATACTCTCCCTCTCTTTAAGGTGCTGGACTTGATTCCTGTTCCTGCTCGTTCAGAGGATTGTTGATCTGTAAGTCTCCTCCTAAGTAAAGAACCCTCTATTATACTCCATTCTGAGCTAGGGTGGGATTACTTTATTGTGTTCATCTACAGTAGCTAGTATCTTCTGCTAAATATAGACCCATAAAAAAAAAACAGAATTTCCAGGGGAAATTGCAGCTATTGTGTGTGTGACTGACAAAGTAAAACTAAAAACCACCTGAAGAATTAACAATATAATGGTATAGAAAAGAGCCTGCAAGCTGCATGAATTTTGCAAAATCCTTTATTGTCCCATGAACTAAATGGTCCCTGCCAAGTGAGAGTGTTTCCATAGATGCCTTGCGCCAAGGAAATCTCTTGGACAGGATCTAGACTAGGCTGCATGGCTCCCAATTGTGTAGGTTCCTCTCCTCTTTTGATTTGCTGCTGTGGGATTATTAATTCTTTATGTTTTCTTGGGTATGGTTAACTTATTTAGGTTGAAGTTTTCCTTCTAGTGTCTTGTGTAGAGCTGGATTTGCAAATAAATCCTACTTAAGTTTGTTTTTTATGGAATGCTTTTCTTTTTCTCTCTTCTGGGATTGAAAATTTTGCTGTAGGCTGGGATGGCATCTGTTTGTAGTTTGTCGAACATCTATCCAGGTCCTTCTGGTTTTTAGAGTCTCTGCTGAGAAGTCAGGTGTTATTCTAATGGGTCTGCTTTTATAGATACTTGATCTTTTTCCCTTGTAGTTTTTAAATATTCTTTCTTTGTGCTGTACATTTAGTGTTTTGATTATTATGTGTTGTGAATAATTCTTTTCTATTCCTATCTATTTAGTGTTCTGTATGCTTCTTGTACCTTGCTTGATAGGGGACTCTTTTATTAGGTTAGAGAATTTTTCTTAAATAATTTTGTTGAAAGTATTTTCTGTGCCTTTGGCTTGGATTTCTTCTCCTTCTTCTATTTTTATTATTTGTAGATGTGGTATTTTCAGTGTCCCAGATTTCTTGGATATTTTTCCTGGATTTTTTTAAATAATATTTAACCCTTCTTTTTGACTGAGGTATCAATTTCTTCTACCCAATCTTTAATACCCAATAGTCTGTCTTCTATGTCTGCTTTTTCTTGTACTCTTTGGCTGAAGTTTTTGTTTGGTTTCCTAAATTTTCTATTTCAATTTCTCTCAGTTATGGCTTAGTTTAGTGATTCTATTTCTTTCTTTCTTTTTCTCTTTTTCTGGCATTTTGAGACAGGGTTTCCCCATATAGCCCTAACTATCCTGGAACTTACTTTATAGACTAGGCTGACCCCAAACTCAGAGATCTGCCTGCTCTGCCTCCCAAGAACTGGGATTAAAAGTGTGCACCACCAGCACCTGGTGTGATTATATTTCTTTGTTAAATTCTTCTTTCACATTGTGAATAGTTTTTAATTATTCCATTCTGCTGTTTGTGTTTTCACAGGCTTCATTAAGTGACTTATTCATATCCTCTTTAATGTGTTTGAACATATTTATAAAAGCTAATTTGAAGTCCTTGTTTGTGCTTTACGTTGCATTTCTCAAGGCCTACTGTAGTGAGAGTACTCGAATTTGGTGGAGACATATTATCTTGGCTGTTATTGACTGTGTATTTTTTACACTGATGTCTATGCATTTGGGTTTGGAACGATTGAGACAATTTTGAGGTGCTGATATTTGGTCATGTCTTTGTTGGGTGTGTTCCATTCCTTTATTTTTCATTGGCATCTCTGAACCTTAGGAATGCATGCTGGATAGGATAACAGACACTTCTGCATTTCAGTTGATGGCAGCAAGGCATAGAGGATTACTAGGAGAAAAGGAACTGTAGGAAAGAGCTAAAGGAATCCTGTTCACACTTAGAGGTGGGTTTCATAGGAATTTGGAGATGTTGTAGGAAGAGGAGATCTTGCAAGTATGCTGCCATAAGGCAAGGAGTTATTTGGAGAGACGTTTGGGATGAAAGGTCGGACTCTAGCTGGGCGGTGGTGGCGCACACCTTTAATCCCAGCACTTGGGAGGCAGAGGCAGGCGGATCTCTGTAAGTTCGAGGCCATCCTGGTCTACAAGAGCTAGTTCCAGGACAGGCTCCAAAAGCTACAGAAAAACTCTGTCTCAAAAAACCAAAAAAAGAAAAAGAGAAAGAAGGTCAGACTCTGGGTTTTTGTCAAGAGTTGGGATCTCCATGTGTAAAGTTGAAGTGGGAACAGGGGCACATGTAAGTAGATTGTTACCAGACTGAAGGTGAGAGTGAAGAGATCACAATGGAGGACAGGAAGGATAGTTTGATTTACCTACCTAAGTCCCTGCCAGGTGTGGCAACTGCGGGTCCCTGGTAGAAAGTGTTTTTGGGTAGCAGAGGCTGACAAAAAAGGAATGAGATGGGCTAAAAGAGGAGTTGAGAGGGTCCTTAGGAAGGAGAAAAGCTGGGTCCATTCCAAGATTGTGTAGAATCCTCGGGGAATCGAGGAAACTTGAGTGGACAGACCCCTGCTACAGGGCTAGAGATGAGACTGGAAAGATTGCAGTGTAAGATAAGAAAGTGAGAATTGCCTACCTGGGTCCCAGCTTGGTATGGCCACTAGAGGTCGTACACATACATGAACACATATGCATGAATGTATACACAAGCAAGCCATAACTCAGACATTCTATGCTTAAATATTCAGAGGTTGTAGTGTTTGCTTAATCATTGACTTGCTTTGTGATTTTTGATTAACTTAAAAAATATCAATAAAGGAGCAAATTTCAGGCTCTACTAACTGGAAATCCTGTTACTTGGAATGCATCCTGAACTTCCAGTGGTCTAACCTGCATTTTCTCTACTTCCAAACAACAGAGGACTGTAGAGGTTTGCAAGAACATGTTAAATTCCATAATTGCCAATGTTGGGAAGGGCAGGTAACACAGGATGTTACTAGGTTGAAGAAAACAAACACTCGATACTATGTTTGGATTTTAGGGAGGGAGTGTGTGCTCTGTGGGACCTCTAGAGTGTTCATGTAAGATAGGAAGCTTATGAAATCAATCCATTACCATTCTGTTCTAGAAGCTGCTGTCAGAATAGGAACAGAAGAGACATTATCTTACTGTGGGTAAGAGCCATAAGCCAGCAGGGACAGATTTAATAGCAACCGAGACTTGCAGTGACAGCCAGGAAACGACACCTGGCCAGAGATTGATTGACATCTTCATGCTGTGTGGAAGCAGGTGGTGGTAATGCATTTGGAAAGACGCTTGGAATTGGCAATGAGAACTGTGCAGGGATTATAGAGAATGAGACAAAAAAAATGATATTTCTTGAATGACCACTCATTTTAGAGAGGGGAAATTAGTTTTTCTAATTGTGAAAGCAGTCTCTGGCAATGTCACCCTGAACGTGCCCAATCTTGTCTAATTGTGAAGGTGTGAGTGACAGTAGAATGTCAAGCAGGAGCTTTGGACAGGACAGGAGGACGACAGCCATCAGTCTGGAAGTTTGGAGTCATAAACAGCATGGCCTGAGAGATTTGCCCTCATCACTTCACGCTGCGTCAAACAGTTGTTTAGTGAGGTTTCAGTTTTGTCTTTTGACCACAGAATGAGTTCATTGTCAGGGAATATTTTTGAGGAGAGTTCTTTCTTACTTTGAAAAATGAAAATTTGCAATTAGCAGTTAGCTAATGAAGCAGTGTAAAGGCAAAGCTAATTGTACGACTTATCTAGCTTCCAACATGATGCTCCCAGAGTCCCAGCCATCAGCCATATTATTATCATATAAAATGAGGTTCACATTGGAGATTTCAAGGGCTCTCAGAGTTGCTAGGAAACAGGGTCAGAGCCTAAATATTTGTTTTAAACAAAATATTTGTTTTTTTTAATCACAGAACACTTTCTCTTCAAGTACTCCATTGGTGCCAAACTTCTAAGAATATGTTTTCTATAGTACTAAGAACTTTCATCTTATTAAATTAGTTAATACTGATTATATACACTTGAGACCCAGAATTCTAATTTTTTTTCTTGGATAATGGCTTTCAAGCAAGGAAGCTGATCAGTGATGCAAAACTCATTTGTCCAGAGAGATGTTTCTACATTTATTGCTGACTAACTAAAGGTTATGAAAAACTTCCTCCAAATCTTTTAGACTGCCAGAAGCAAATTTGCCATAAAGTCTATGTTTTATGGTGTGTATATTATTTACTAAGAGTATAGTTAGTATGTTGCAATTATATATGATAATTCAAGGTTATCAAGTTGTTTATCAAGGTTATTACAGTATCATTAATAACATTTTGTTTAGTGTGATTTGTTCTGCAGACAGTGGATATCTTTTTAGTGGGACCCCAAATTTATTACCTTGTATTCCATGAGCCTCCATTCCTAGTAGATACAGGAAAAGCAAGATATTGTTGGCACATAGAGTTGTGTCAGAGAGAAGCACTGGGCACAGGGAGGCTGAATTTCTTACAATGTCCTACTCAGTCTTCCTTTCCTGTGCTTTGGAGAAGAAAAGCCTTTGGAAAGACAGCCAATCACAGGCACCTGCCAGTCAGCTGTGCAGAAACTCGAGATATCCACAGAGGATCCCAGTATAAATGTCTTTAATATTTCTGTTCTTAATTTTGATATTCCCACTGCTATAAGATGGCTCTTTAGTTAGGGAACAATAATTTCATATCAATGAACTGGATATCTTCTCATATAATTTAATATGACAACCAGAAATAGTCTTGACTTTCCTCAGTTCTTGTTGATTGTCCTGACTCCACCCGATCTCTTTAGGTACTCTGAATTCAAATCATTGAATGCCAGAGCCACCAGGTGGCAGCATTGATGGATTGGATTCTTGTGTTTCTCTGATTTCCAAAAGATAGTTATTTCCGTCTATTTCTTAAAGACTTTTAAACTTGATGCAATCTTACACTTATGTTTTCCATTTCATATATCTCCTATTTGGCTTGAACCACATAATTCTAGGTAACAAATAATAATTGATGTATGGAGTACATGATCAGTTTTTCCTACTGTTTTATCATCTAAGCCTCTTTGATTGACAATAGTAACATATCTTTTTAGAACTTTAAACTTAAGGAAATAACCTTTTTTTTTACATTTCCTCTCTGATATATATCTGCTTTTCTTGTTTTTATTGATTTTATTGAACATACATTTTCTCTGCTCTCTTCCCTTCTTCTCCCCTCCCCTTCAACCCTTTCCCATGTTCTCCTGCTCCCAATTTATTCAGGAGATTTGTCTTTTTCTACTTCCCATGTACATTAGATACACATATGTCTCTCTTAGGGTCCTCATTGTTGTCTAGGTTCTCTGGAATTGTGATTTGTAGGATGTTTTTCTTTGTTTTATGTCTAAAAACCACTTATGAGTGAGTAGATATAATATTCCTCTTTCTGGATTTGGGCTACCTCACTCAATATGATGCTTTCTAGATCTATCTATCCATTTGCCTGCAAATTTCAAGATGTCATTATTTTTTTCTGCTGTGTAGTACTCCACTGTGTAAATGTATCACATTTTCCTTATCCATTCTTTGGTTGAGGGGCATCTAGGTTATTTCCAGGTTCTGGCTATGACAAACAATGCTGCTATGAACATAGTTGAGCACATGCCCTTGTGGTATGATTGAGCATCTTTTGGGTATATACCGAAAAGTGATATTACTGGGTATTGAGGAAGGTTGTTTCCTAATTCTGAGAAATCACCATACTGATATCCAAAGGGGCTGTACCAGCTTGTACTCCCACCAGCAATGCAGGTGTATTCCCTTTACCCCCAAACCTCTCTAGTGTAAGTTGCCATCAGTGTTTTTGATCTTGCCCATTCTTACAGGTGTAAGATGGAATCTCAGAGTTGTTTTGATTTGCATAGGAAATAACTTTTTAAGGCTTAGCAAAAAGTCCATTAAAAGAAAAATATTCATTGATTTTATATTCTTTATAATGTGGTATAAGTGGTAGTTTTGTTTGTCATTTTCCATGAGAATGAAATTGTAAAGATATGACCAATAACTTCCTGGAATGCAAAAGTTTGTATTCTTTTTATCACCTTTTTATGATGATCTTTTATTTTTGAAATTACAATTTTATCCCATACACAACCTTGTTATCTTTCAAATTCATTACCTCTTTTTTTTAAATTGTTGCTGTACACACACACACACACACACACGGGGTGGTGAGGATGTGTAATGTTTATTATGTCAAGACTGACTACTTGATATTGATAGCATGTCTATTGGTGTTGTCATTATCCAGGTCGTGTTTGAGCAGCCCTGTTGATGAGACTTCATGGGGGCTCACAGCGAACTCCCTGTTTCTCTGCCTCTTACAATCTTTATGCTTTTTTTTTCATAGTGATCCTTGTGACTTTAGTGTAAGAATTGTATTGTAGATAAGTCAGCTGAGACTGAGCACCACAATTATATCTTGCTCCTCCATTTTGATTGGTTGAAATTTTCTGTAATGGCTTGCATCTGTTGGGAGAAGTTTCTTTGATAAGGTATTATAAGGTAAATTTTATAATGTAGTAATTATTATGCTACTTTAGTAAGGCAGTGGTTGTGGATTCCCCTCTAAGATCTATGACTTTAGTAGCCTGGGCTACATTTCCAGTACCAGGCATGTTTTCCCTCCTATTGAGTCAGCCGTAGGTTCAATTAGTGAGCTGCTGATTACTCAGAAGTTAGGAATACTACTCTTGCATCCTTAGGGTTATTGTGCTTTGTTGGCCCTGGCTCCAGCTGATATTGCTGGAACTATTGATATTGCTGAATATAACTATCAATTGCTTCGTTCCTTTGGAAACTTGTATGGTGACTTCAGGTACCCTGAAAGCTAGTCCTCAGGGAAGGGGCTCTCAGACCTGATCCAACTCAGGT
The DNA here is from genome assembly GCF_982192425.1 of Myodes glareolus. Taxonomy (NCBI): domain Eukaryota; kingdom Metazoa; phylum Chordata; class Mammalia; order Rodentia; family Cricetidae; genus Myodes; species Myodes glareolus. The sequence goes on from NC_142038.1 coordinate 28,213,268, forward strand.
CTTCTTGGTCTTGGGTCTGAAGTGCATGATGTCTGAAGTAATAGGGACTTACCTTCTATGTCTGGGAGGCAGTCAATGGCAAAAGCAACTGCCTATGTTTTAGGAGTCTTTTGAACAGGCCTATATAACATCTTAAGAGGAGGCTTCTCATACCTAGTGTTGAGGTTGTTGTTAGGTAGCCTATGGCTCTTGTGGAGAGCATTGTCAGCCCAGATGGGAAAATTATATTCAAACTATATATGTGTGTGTGTGTACTCAGGCTTATTATACATTATACATAATTTTAAGTATATAGATATTAATATAATTCCTTATAACTTTATTTGGTCATTCTTGCTGTTATTTCACCTTCTCCTTCCTTCTTCATTGTGTGGTCTTCTCTTCACTTGACTGTTTATTTAGCTGTGCAGAAGCTTTTAGATTTTATGAAGCGCCACATGCCGGTTGTCAGCTTAAATTCTTGGGCAAACGTAATCCTATTCAGAAAGTCCTTTCCCACACCTGTATCTTGTAAGGTTCATCCTATCTTTTTCCTAGCAGTATCAGTGTTTTCAGGTTTCACATTTAGGTGTTTGACCCATTTGGAGTTAGTTTTTTATGCAAAGTAATAGATAAAGACCTAACTTAACTTTTCTGTACATTTTCCCGCACCATTTGGTGAAGATGCTTCTTTTTCCCCACCATATGTTTTTGGCATCTTTATCAAATAATGGACAGCTGTAGTTACATGTATTCATTTTGGGTATTAGATTTTTCATCAATATACTTGTCTGTACCATATCATTTTATTACTAGAGGTCTTTACTATATCTCAGGGTCTGAAATTGTAATCCTTCAAGCATTACTCCTTTTGATCAGGCTTATTTTGGTTTTATGGAGTATTTTGTAGCTCTCTGTGAATTTTATATAGTTTTTTTGTTTCTGTGAAGAATGATATGAGGATTTTGATTAGGACTGCATTGAAGCTGCAAATGGCTTTTGGCAAAATAATCATTTTCACTATATTAAATGTATTAACCCATGAATATGAGATACCTTTCCACGTCTATTTTTTTTCTATTTTTTCAGAGATTTAAAGTTTTCACTGTAGAGGTCTTTTACCTCCTTTGTTAAGTTTATTCCTCAATACATCTTTTTTTTTCTTGAAGTCACAGTGAATGTGAATGTGACCACAGTCTCTTTCTCTGTATGTTTGTTGTTGGTATAGAAAGACTATTGATTTTATAAGTTGATTCTGTGTCCAGTCATATTGCTAAAGTTATTGAATGTTTGTCGATATTTTCTGATAGGGCTTTGGGCTCTTTCATGTATAATATGTCTGTGAAAGGTGAGAGTTTGACTCCTTTCCTTCTGTATTAGTCAGGACTCTCTAGAGTAACAGAGCTTATAGGATGAATTGCTTTCTACATACAGAAAAATCATTTGTTAAAACAATTCAGGTTGGAACTCAGTGTGGCGGCTTCTCAGGAAACTGGGAGTCAACCTACCTCAGGACCCAGCTATTCCACTCTTGGGAATATACCCAAGAGATGCCCTATCATACCACAAAAGCATTTGTTCAACTATGTTCATAGCTGCACTATTTGTAATAGCCAGAACTTGAAAACAACCTAAGTGCCTCTCAATAGAAGAATGGATAAAGAAGGTGTGGCACATATACACTTTAGAGTTCTACTCAGAGGTAAAAAGCAATGACATCTTGAATTTTGCATGCAAATGGATGGAAATAGAAAACACTTTATTGAGTGAGGTAACCCAAACCCAAAAAGAGGAATATGGTATGTACTCACTCATAAGTGGATTCTAGTTATAAATAAAGGACATTGAGCCTATAATTCACGATCCTAGAGAAGCTAAACAAGAAGGTGAACCTAAAGAAAAACATATAGTTATCCTCCTGGATATTGGAAGTTGACAAAATTGCCGGGCAGGGGTTGAGAGCACGGGAGTGGGGTGAGATGGGGATAAGGGGAGATGGGGGGGAGAGAAGGGATAAGGGGAGGATGGGGAGAGCTTGAGGGAATGGAATGGTTGGGATGAAGGAGGGGTGGATGTGGGAGCAGGGAAGTATATATTAAGGGAGCCATTTTAGGATTGGCAAGAGACTTGACTCTAGAGGGGTTCCCAGGTGTCCAAGGAGATGTCCCCAGCTTGAGCAGAAGAGGAAAGGGTGCCTAAACTGGCCTTCTCCTATAGACACACTGATGAATATATTGCATATTACCATAGAACCCTCATCTGGTGATGGATGGAGATAGAGACAGAGACCCACATTGGAGCGTTGAACTGAGCTCCCAAGGTCCAAATGAGGAGCAGAAGGAGGGAAAACATGAGTAAGGAAGTCAGGACCGCGCGGGGCAAGTTCACCCACTGAGACGGTGGGACAGATCGAATGGGAGATCACCAAGGCCAGTTGGAATGGGACTGATGGAGCAAGTGATCGAGCCGGACTCTCTGAATGTGGCTGACGGTAGAGGCTGACTGAGAAGCCAAGGACAGTGGCGCTGGGCTTTGATTCTACTGCATGGAGGGGCTTTGTGGGAGCCTTGTCTCTTTGGATGCTCACCTTCCTGGACCTGGGGGGAAACGGGGAGGACCTTGGACTTCCCATAGGGTAGGGAACCCTGACTGCTCTTTGACCTGGAGAATTAGGGGGAGGAGGAGTTGGGGGAGGGGAGGGGTGGGAAGTGGGAGGAGGTGGAAATTTTTAATAAAAAGAAAATAAAACGACTCAGGTTGTCCTCTATGAACAGAAGGTCAAAGAGTCAGGCTTGATGGTCTTCAGTATATGCCAGAATCCTGAAGAACTAGGCTGTAACGCCAGTAAAGGAATGGGCTTGTTCGTATGATGTGAGCAAGCAGGCAGAGAGCAAGAGCTTCCTTCTTCTGCATCCTTATATAAGCTTCAGGAAGAAGGCATGGCCCAGATTAGTGGCTTTTCCAAGATCAAAAGATCTGGATTAAAGACATGTCTTCCTACCCCAAAGATCCAGATTAGAAGTGGATCTTCCCACTTCAATTTAAACACCTCCCCCACAGGTGTGCCTCTCCATTTGGAGATTTTAGTTAATTCCAGATGTAGTAAAATTGACAACCAAGAGTAAGCATTACAATTTCCTTTTTGTATCCCTTTAATTTTTTTATCTTGTCTTATTGCTTCAGCTAGCACTTTGAGCAAATATTGAGGAGCAGAGATATTAGTGAACAGCACTGTCTCCTTCCTGACTTCAGTGGGATTGCTTCAAGTGTTTCCTCATTTTTATTCTGTTATGTTCCCTCTAATCCTTCATTCTCTACAGCTTTTTATCATGAAGTTGTGTTTCATTTTGCCAAAGGCCCTTTATGTATCTATTGAGATTGCTGTGTGATTTCTTTTTTGTCTTGAAGATCATTTATGTGGTCTATTAATTTCATTGATTTGCACATGTTGGCATTTCAGGGATAAGGCCAACTTGGTTATGGTGTGTGATCTTTTTGGTATGTGCCTGTATTCCATTTGAGAATATTTTATTGAAAATTTTGGATTTTGTTCATCAGGAATTTTGACTTAAAATTTTCTTTTTCTTTTGTGTTGTTGTTTTGTCTTTACCCAGTTTTGCTATTAGAGTGATACTGGCTTCATAGAAGAAGTTTGGGATGCTCCTTCTTTTACTTCTTTTCTTTTTTTGAATAACTTAAAAAGTACTGATGAATATCTGGTGAAATTTTTCTGTGAATCCACTTGGACTTGGACTTTTTTACTTGGAAGACTTTATTACTGTTTTAATACAATTTATTATGGGTCTGTTTAGATTGTTGACTTCTTGGTTTAATTTTGGTGGTTTGGCAGAGTCTAGAAATTTGTCCATTTCTTTTTGGTTTTCCTAATAAATGGAGTGATGGTTTTAAATTGTTCCCTGATAATGTTTTGAACTTCTTTGGTATCTGTTATTATGTTTCCCTTTCCTTTTAGAATTCTGTTATTTTGGATTCTCTATTTCTTTCTTTTGGCTATTTGGGTCAAAGGCCTGCCAATTTTGTCTTACTAAAGAACAAGCTCTTAGATTAATTGATTATCTATATTGTTTTCTTTGTTTTTATTTCATTAATTTGGCTCTGATTTTCTTCCTTCTGAAGGGTTTGTGTTTTGTTTGTTCTTCCTTTACCATTTTAAAAAGTTGCATAGGTAAGTCATTTTGGAGGGTTCTTTCTGGTATTTTAATGTTAGAGCTTAGAGCTTAGATTTCCATAGGACGGCTTTCAATGTGTCCCAGAGGTTTTATCGTGCTGTTTTCGTTTTTGTTTATTTCTAGTTCCAAGGATTTTTAAACTTCTTTCTTAATTTCTTTTCTGTACAAATTGTCATTCGGTTTTGAGTTGTTTATTCTTCATGAATCTGTGTGCTTTTTATAGATTTGTTTGTGTTAAATTTTAGGTTTTATTGCATTATGGTCAGATAGAGTATATGGTGTTAGTTCAGTCTTTCTGAATTGGTTAGGATTTGTTTTCTGTCCTAGGATGTGATGTATTTTTAATAGGCTTCAGTGGGGTAATGAATAGAATGTATTTTAATTTGTATTTGGGTGGTATATTCTATGATATCTGTTAAATAAGTTCTATATGATATAAATTTAATATTTCTCTTTATCATCAGATGACTGGCTTATTGGATCAAATGGGCTATTGAGTTCACATGATATTAATATATAGATGTTAATCTACATCTTTAATTCTAGGAGTATATCTCTTCCTCCTCTTCCTCTTTCTTCTTCAGTGAAATTGGTCCACCAAAGTTTGATTCATATATGTTTAGGGTTTAGCTTAGCAATGCCATGTAGGTTAATTGTTCCCTTGACTAAAATTAAGTGTCCTCTTTAGCTCTTCCAATATGTTTTAATCTTTTTTTTTTTTTTTTGGTGTGTGTCAGATACTAGGATAGCAATGACTGTTTGCTTCCTGGTCCTGCCTAATTGGATTTCTTTTGTGAATCTTCTCACTCTAAGGCTGTGCCTGTGTTTATAGCCAAGGTGTGTCTCTTGTACACAACAAATAAGATAGATTTTGTTTCTTGATCCATTCAGTCCTTTCATTGGAGAATGATAAGTTATCCTTGACATGTGTGTTGATTACAATGATTTCCCCTTCCCTTTCCTCCCTCTAGCCCTCCATGCATGGCCTTTCAAAAACCCAGGAAAAACGAATGAAACCTTTTATTTTTTTCACTCTAAACATGAATACTAAGTTCTATAGCATGTTTGTAACTCATAAGACGGACACATTTTGATACATTAAAGCACTATGTTACGACCTATATAAAGGAAAAAAAAAAACATGGCAAAGTTTGCCTGAAAAGAAATATTTTTGAATAAATCTCGATAATTCGGTTATAGTATGTCTAATGAAGTCAATAACATGCACTTATCCCTGCGTGAACAGTGGAGCTGGAGTGAATGCTGAGCAGGGCAGCAGGGACAGCTCAGGAATGTTTCCTAGATGCAGCCTTGAATGTGATGCTTTGTAGACACTACGCATGTCCCCACTTTGTCAACACCACTCTCCTCACATTCATCTTCCTCTCCTTGGCTGCTTTGACAGTGGTAGCTGCTTTTCTCAAGGTTTCTACAGGAGCTATGCATTTTGGAAAGATTCATTGTGTGCCATCTGTTCAGAGAACAAGAGTTATTTAAGGACTTAACTTTGTGACTGAATTCTGACTTACTTCACTTCTGAGTGATCCTTTATAGCAATTTCAGAGAAGTTTTCAGTTTCTGATTATTATTTGAGATCCAAATAATATGTATTTATGTAGCTAAAAATTAATAAACTTTATTGTGTGTCTGTATATATACATATATATGTGTGTGTGTTGTGCGTATATTTGTGTGAATGCACACATGTGTGTATTGCTTATGTGCATTTGTGTGCATGCACATCTGTGTATGTTTTTGTTTTCATGTGTATGTGCCTGTTTTTATGTATATATATATACATATTTAAGTTTGCTTTTGTGTATTTGTATACTATAAGTTATGGATTCACCATCATTCTACATGTACCTAAGAGGCTGTCTGGGTTTTATTCCATGTTGCTTATTGTGCCATTGCAATGTGTTTTGAAATCAGGAATATATTGCCACCAAGTTAAGAATGAGAAACTCCAAATTTATTCTTCTTTTCCAAGAATTTTGGTGTTTATTTGGGGTGTTTTGTTTGTGACTTTGTCTTATTATATAGGACAGAGAGAATGGAAGTGATTCTTTACAGAAATCAAGTGGATTAAATCAGAGGGACAGAGGCGCCTAGTGGGTTCCTACTACCCATGATGCAGTGGCATATGAAGATATAGGTATTTGTTGGAAGGAAGGTAACCACCATAGCCAGAGTAAAAATCTTCCTCCCTGGGTATGATGGCACATACTCTTGGAAATAGAGGCAGAAGGATTAGGGATTCAAGCCCAGTTTCAGATATATAGTGATTGTGAAGCCAGTTTAGGCTCTATGAGACCAAGACACACACACACACACACACACACACACACACACACACACACACACATTCACATACACATTCACACACACACTAATATACACACACATATACAAACATACACACTCACAAAACTCTCTTCTAGGTTTGGAACAGTGCTTGTGGGTCTTTCTTTCTTTTATAATTTAGGAATGTCAAGGAGTCTACTGAAATGTGAGTTAAACTCAAACTATTCAAACTTTGAACTTTGATGGTTCCAATGACTGTTCTGCTCCCTTCACTCTTTTTTGTTATATTTATTGGCTTAATTGTTTTCATACAATATATTTTGTTCAGATTCTTTCTCTGCTCCCAATGTTTCCCAAACTCTCCCCAGAGTACTTGACTAACACAAAATAGACTCCATGATTTTTGTTGCTGTTTGTTTTGGTAAAGTTTGGTCTGTTGAAAAGACTCTGGTATGCTCTTAGCTTGATGTGGTGATCACATCAGGGTGCAAAACAGGTCTGATTCTGTCTTGAAGGACTGCACGTGGTGGCATCCTGTGGCTATGGGTAGAGCAGGACCTACATCACAGTGAAGGGCAACACCACGTGACTGCATCCTATGACTATGGGAAGGAACCTGGCCTACATCACTGTGAAGGACAACTCCAAGTGTGCCTTTGCAATTATACAACACAGTTGCATAGCATTTCAAGAATTTATTCCGTGATGAGCTTTAGTCAAGGTAGAAAGACAATCTGCTCAGTTTCTTTAAAGGCAATTTAAACAACCATGGCTATGAAACAAAACCCCGTGCTTTTCTAAGTTTTAGTGAGAGGATTTACTTTAAATACATTTTGGATGGAAATAAACAAAAATGTGTACTTTTATACCTTGGAATTGAAGAGTAACTCATGAAGAAGTTTAATTTCATCTAGAACATGTCCATCAATAGATAATAGTTTCTGTGAAGCAGGAGATGTAAAGACACACTTGCCTCGGTACAGTGCCTACATTCTGCAAATATCAAACACTAGATGTGAGACATTGATAGTTTTATATGCTTTCTCCAACCAACCTTATCTGAAAGTCTTTGAGGAATATAGCAGAGAGGCAGGAAATAGTTTTAATGAAATGAGGGAAGTTCGTGTGAAACAGGCTGCAGATTCACTGGCACTTTTTATGGCTTTTATGGAGACAGGATCTTAGTCTGTAGACCCTGGGACCCACGATGCTCGTGTCTCTCTCCAAAGTGTGAGGGTGAAGGGCGCACAACCCCACGTGTGGCCTGTTGGGGATTTTATAACTGAAATAGCCCTATTATCGAACACACAGAGCCACCTTTATTGTTCAAATTATAGTCAGGTTAGCAGTTGTATCATGGGGCATTCGGTGACCCAGAAAAATCTTTTGTCTCTGGTCTGACTCACATTTTGCAAACTCTTCAGGAGATGAAGTAGCAGCAGCATTTTAGAGAAGAGCGAGATCATTTGCTTTTTGTTCTCTGTGCCAAAGCGTGAGGATTGGAGAAATGGTAACACGGGCCGCATTTTAAAAATGAGTCGGTCATTTGTCAAGTGAATTATTTGGCCTTCCTTCATAAATGAGTAAAGTTCCTTTTGTTCCATAGAATATTTGTTAAAAACTCTTAATTAGCGGGCTGGAAGATGGCTCAATAGCTAAGAGCACTTGGTACTCTTGCAGAGCACCCATGTTCAGTTCCTAGCATCTACATGGTGGCTCACAACTATCCGTATCCCCAGGCCTAGGAGATCTGGTGTCTCCTTCTGAACCATGGAGCCCCGGGGACACACATGGTGCACACACCCCCACACACAGGAAAAACATTCGCACACGTAAAATAGAATAAACCTAAAAATTAAAAAAAATGCTTAATTAGATCAATGAAAACATCCTTAAAATAGTTACACACTGACAAATGTTTTCAGCTGCATAGCAAGGTACTTTCTATCAAAGCAGAGTAGCCTGTGGAAGTCCTGGCACCTCAGGAACCATTAGTGTGACAGGCAAGCTCTACAGTACCCTTGGTAAATGAATGGCATGCTGGGGGGTTGTCAGTGTTAATATGAACAAGATGACTTTGGCAAAAACGTTAAAACTTCAGACTTTGGGAAAGGCTCCTGCTGCTGAAGCTGCTGTCTTTGACTTTGTTTTCTGGGTCATTGTCTTCCAGACTAGATACAAAAGTACCAGCGGGGTTGTGAAGCTACTGTGACGTGCTCCTGGGGCTCAGAGCAGAAGAGATGCAGCAAAGACAGGTGGCAGTGAGGGGCTGCAGGCAGTGCCCCCTCCAGTCCATCTCCAGCAGCAGCAGATGTGCCAGTTTTCTTTCTTCCACTACCTCCAGTATCTTTTGGTTTGCTGAAAGAGCGATGTGTGCTGGGGACCTTCTGATTTTCCATTTGCTACCATCTTAGCTAGTGCTTATTATTTCATAGCACAAGGGCACATTCTGAGAGTATTAGATGAATGATGTCTTTTAATTCTATAAAATGATTATTATTTCACCTTCTGCTTCATAAGTAAGGAAATGGAAGCTTTGTAAGTCTTAGTGACTTGTATAATGTGTTTCACTATCATAGTTTGTATAGAAAGCATCTCTAACAAAGGCTCATGTATTCGTGCCTGATTGGGGAGGTTCTAGAAACTTTAGGACATAGGACCTAGCTAGAGAAAAGTAGGTCATCAGGGCATGCTGTGTCTTGTCCTATGGTCTCTCTCTCTCTCTCTCTCTCTCTCTCTCTCTCCATCTTTTCCTCCCTCCCTCCTCTCTCTATTTCTCTATCTCTCTCCCACCTCCCTTTTCCCCCTGCTTCCCAACTTCCACATGTTTGTGTCTTTAATATTCTGACTAACCCTAGGCTTAGAATCAGTGGAGCCAAGACTGGTGGATGTGAACCCACAATGACACAAGAAAGACCTTCGTCCTTTAAACTGTTCTTTCAGACACTTGGTCAGCTAAGCTGAAAAGATGTGGAGTCTGAGTCGAGGGTAGCCCGAGTGCTTCCGTCCTGGAGCTAGTCCTGGGTTACCCACTGGACTGAGATGGCGAGCAAGATTCGGGGGGTGCCCAGGGCAGACTATTTCAGACCCTTTTCAAAGACCAAACATGCTTCCTACCGTGACTATGAAATGTCCTTTGGAAGCTCAAAGAATATAATTAATCCTCTGCTTTGGAATTAATTACATTGATGAGAAAAGAAAACAGCACTACTTTAAAATGAATTCGATGTAAAGTTGACCTAATACACAGAAGTTGACCAAAATTTGAAAAGCTTGCTGGTTAGTTTGTTCTCTGTTCATACTTCTTTGACATGGTGACTTTTTTAAATATTTATTTATTTATTTATTTATTATGTATACAATATTCTGTCTGTTTGTCTACAGGCTAGAAGAGGGCACCAGACATCATTACAGATGGTTGTGAGCCACCATGTGGTTGCTGGGAATTGAACTCAGGACGTTTGGAAGAGCAGGAAATGTTCTTAACCACTGAGCCATCTCTCCAGCCTAACATGGTGACTTTTTAATATAGGAGGACTTACTTGTGTAAGAACACTACCACACCTCTTGCAAGAGCAACTAAGATGCCTTCCTTTCATACACTCTTTGCTTCCCTGCACCATCCACTAATCCTGAAGAAACTCAGGTGATAGATACTGTGGTCATTGCTTAGAATGAAGGAGCATATTCAACTGCCCAATTCTCATGAATTCCAAACTTAAGTAAAAATGGAACTTCCAGTAATGGGTGCCTTGAAAATTCAGGACAATTTATTCTGCACACATATCAATTTAAAAAAAAACCTGAAAATATAAAGGATGGTGGGTTTGAAGATTTTGAAAAGAGTCCACAAAAGGACAGACATTGAAACAGAATAAATTCTTGGCAGACTGTTATGGTATTACATAAGAAACTGCAAGTTTTTTTTTTCTTGTGTCTTTGTACCCTGGAAGCCAAACTCTGGCTCACATAATCTCATCCTTGCTGAGAAAGATGTTGGCGATAAAAACAGCAGAAATACTGGAACTGTATGAAATTTTGCATCTAACTTTTCATGGAAGCTGAGAGATCTCAAGATCTCTAATTACAAGCTGAGAGTAGAGGAGGGCCAAACTATAGTTCCTGTCCACATCAGAGAGTTTGGGACTAGCAGAGCCAGAGGTGTGAACTGTAGTCTGAGTGTAAAGGAGGAGAAGCCCAATATATCAGCTCAAAGAGAGAAACTTTATTCTCTCTCTCTGTTTCTGTCTCCATCTTTCTCTCTCATTTCTTGTTTGGTACTTGGTACTAGCTCTACCACTGAGCTATACCTCCATCAACAATTCTTTTGAACTCATCCCTTTTAGACTATTCAGGATTGAAAAAGTAACACACTGTCAAAGAGAGATCCACTTTGCTAAATGTATGAATTCAAGTATTACCTTCTAAATACCCTTAAAGATACATCTAACCAAGCATCTGGACATTCCATAGCTAAGATGATACATGTCCCATCAAGCCACTATCAAGATGACACTTAAAATTAACACAGTGATTGAAAGTGAACTAGATCAATACAGTCAGTCTTGCTGGTCAGAATTGATCTTGACTAGAAGAGTATGTTTCATAAGGTAATAGTTCCAGTAAGGCATACATTGGGATTGTTCAATTCTTATTCCTCGAATGCTTAGCAGTTCTATTGTAGAGAGACTATTAATGTGGGATGCTCCTCTTTAGGCTGTGAATATGTCTTATTACCATTGGTTAATGAAGAAGATGATTTGGCCAATAACCATGCAGAATAGAACTAGGCAGGAAATCCAAACAGAGATACAGGGAGAAAGAAGGCAGAGTTAGAGAGACTCCAGCAGCCGCTGGAGGAATAAGACGACAGAGCATTACTGGTAAGCCATGGAGCATGTGGTGATGCATAGACTACTAGAAATGAGATAATGTATATATAAATCTAGCCGGTAAGAAGCCTGAGCCATCAGCCAAACAGTTTGCAATTAATTAAGCCTCAGAATAATTCTTTGGGAACTCGCAGGCAAGAGAGAAACCTCCAGTTACAGACTATAAGCCTCCATGGCAAAAATGGAAGGTGGTTGCTATCCCTAGCTACTGTTGGATTAAAAGAACTGTGCCTTTGAGATGAATGTCCTGACCATGCTGAAATCTAGTTGGAGAACCACAAAGCCACTGTGCCATAAAACTACCCTGGAAAGGTGACAACAGGACAGAGTGTGTGAGAGTGCTATATAAGTTATAAAGTGGTGTGCTTTAGTAGTGGCTCATTTTCCCCATTGTTTATCTTGTCTTTTGTTTGGCTTGGCACCCATATTTCTATTCAGAGATAGTTTATGCACTGTAAAATTCAGTGAATTTTCAGTATATCATGAATTTGTGTGTGCAGCACTATTTAATTCCTCTCAGGACCCCCCCCTCTCTCTCTCCCCCCCCCCTCCTCCTCCTCCTCCTCCCTCTCTCTCTCTTCCCCCTCTCCCTCTCTCTCTCTCTCTCTCTCTCTCTCTCTCTCTCTCTCTCAATGCAGCAGATGATAATTATTTCTTTCATTTTACTACCATAGACAAACCTTAAAAATGTCACATCATGAATGTATTGTAAAGATAAAGATGCTGGCTCATCAATTCTGGCCAAGAACCAGTTGCTTACATTTTATTACACAAAATCTTTTCAACATCATGTTGCCTTGTATTCAGTACATTGCCCAATTGTACTGCCTGAGAGTGGAACCCTTTAAATTTCACATGGAAAAATTTGGTATGGAAAATATCATACCAAACTTTTATCTACTGCTTCCCCCTTTCTTTTGTGGTGAACACAACAGAGCTTGTGCAGGCTGTGCAGTAGCCTCCCACCAAGCTACACTACCCTTCTTGTGGTCTCATCAGCTATATAACTATATAACTTCTTTTATCCTAGAGTTCTGTTGCCAGGAAATAGCCTTTCTGAATCATTCCGATAGAAAGATTTATCCTCTTTAGAGATTCCACTATCTTTTAAAACTGTCATGAATTTTATGTCTTAAGTGACTATAATTTGTGGTACAGCTCTTTTTCCATTTACTGGAGTTACGGCAGCAGCTGGTCTTCGCCGCAGGCCACATGCAACTGATGGGTATCTTGAATTGCCAGTTCATGCAAAACTCACTTAAAGGTAGCATTCTTTGTTGCAAGCACAAATCTTTTCTTTCTTTCTTTCTTTCTTTCTTTCTTTCTTTCTTTCTTTCTTTCTTTCTTCCTTCCTTCCTTCCTTCCTTCCTTCCTTCCTTTCTTTCTTCCTTCCTTCCTTTCCTTTTATTTTTGTTCTTTTACTTAAAATTTTTTATATGGGACATGCATATTTCTCAGGAATGGGATTGAAGTCACACTCAAGGGTGTCCCCAATATTCTTATTGCTCAAGAGCAGCCAAAAGACTGAAAAGTAAATAGTTTATCCTCAACCTTGTCAGACACTCCTACAGACCGTGGCCTAGAAACCCTTCCTCTTAGCTCAGATCTAATGCTCAAATTTTGTTGTCCTGGGTCAGCAGATGTGTCTACAAAACATAGGTGTTAAATGAAAGATCGAGGTACAAGCAAAGCCCCTGAAAGTCTATACCTTCACAGTATAATTTATTTGTACTGACCCCACACATGCGCTACAGGGTTTATATTAGCAGAGCTAGAGAGCATGTTGAGCCTCAGCATGCAAAAATGCTTCTTTTGAAGGCCTCCTTTGTGTTTTCTACCTCTGGGAAAGTCCATGTTGGGTAAAGGCAGGCTGTGGGGGTACTGAAGTGGTGCGGGAGAATTGTCTGTATTCTGTCAATCATATTTTAAATAAATGCTGATTGGCCAGGTAGGAAGTATAGGTGGGAAAACCAGACAGGAAGTAGAGGTGGAACAAAGAGAACAGGAGTATTCTGGGAAGCAGGAAGCTCCCTCTGCCATTCCTGCCCGGATCACTGAAGAAGCAACTTGTGAGCTAACGGCTGAAAAAGGTACCAAGCCATATGGCTAACGTAGATAAGGATAACGGGGTAATATATGTTATAAGAGCTAATAAGTAGTCAGAGCTAAGGGCCAATCAGATTATAATCTTATGGAGTCCTGTGTGTGATTTTCTTTGGGGCTTGCCGGTTGTGGGGTACTGGGCAGGACAGATACCCCAACAAGCAGGCTACTTCATGTTACATTGAAGGGCAAGGCTGAGGCCACCTGCCTTCTGTTCTCCTTCCTGGAGAAAACTCACGACTTGCTATTCTGATCATTCTTGTATTAGTGCCTGAAAGTGTGACCAACTGAGAGTCCAGTCTTACCAATTTCTAATGCCATTATAATGTATTATATTTAATATTCAGTGCCAATGCCCTTGAGCCTGTATCAGTGGGAGATAAATTCTGAGATTTTTTTTTTTCGCTCATGCTAATAAGTCTCATCTGACTTCCTGAGCAGCCTTGTATTCTGATCAGTGGTGTGTGAAGCTGTTGGAGTCTTTGGGCCTCTGTGCAAAGATCAGATGAAAAGCCTCATTAGGACCTGGCACTGACCACTTTTTATCAGATCTAATTGCCCACTTTCCTCCACCACCCACCCTGGACTGGATGTTGCATGAAGGAAAGGCTTTTTCTTATTACACAAATTCCTCAGTACATTGCGTAACAACCTACAAAAGACAAATGTTCAGTAAATGTTTATATAACCAGTAAATATTGACTCCCCCCCCACCCAAACATCTTGTGTCTGCCTGTTTCATGTTCATTTTCAGAGACAACTACTGACAGAATGTTCTGAGTAGCCTCATTTCAGTAACAGCCAGCCGGGCAGCCTCTGGGTCAGAGCTTTACTCTTCAAAACCTATCAAGGCCCAGTCACTATCGATGACCTACTCGGTGTAATTTTTCCTGCTGCCACAGAAGCAATTGAGTCACTCTTGCAGTTTCTTTTTCCGTGTTATGTCAGCCTTTGAGCTACAAATAAATGAAACGTAATTTTATCCCAGCTAAACAACCACCTTTGGAGAGTCCTAGGGCCTGTGGTATCTGCAAATGGCTCTCTTGTCTCCTTAAGACATACATCTGCAGCTCCTGCTCTGCCAAGGGGGATTAGTTTGTTATTTGTGATGGCACAGCCCACAAAAGGCATAGGAGGCTATGTTGTCCTCCGGCTGAGGACTCTGGGGATATTTGCAGGAAATTAGAGACTTTCTTCTGAGAAAAATCATTGGCTTGAATTATTTGTTTCCCAGTTCAAAGCATTCTTTTGTCAATACCATGTGGCATCCGGAAACTCCCGGGGCGATTTTGAAAACTAGAGCTACCACCTGTTGCCTTTGCCATCAAAAGAGTTTGGGAGGATAGCTGAGCATCAGGTGAACTTTTCTGTGTCCTTCCATTACCCTCTTCTCCTGAAGACAATGTGCTGTGGAGAAAGCAGTTGAATTAAGGACAATGCATCCCATTTGTTTCTCTTGGTGTCTCTGAAGTCTTAGTATCGTGTGCATCTCTGTCACCATCTCTTTGCCTGTATTTCTTCTGCACGTGTCCCACCCACGGTGACACAGTTCAGGTACACCATGTCTTCTCTGATGCAGGAGCATTTCTTGTTTGCCGTTTTGCTTCTTTCCTGCCTTTGGATTCCCCCTCTTTTGTAATTCAAACTTTGAATAAGCTCTCAATTCAAGTTGACCCACTTCTCAGCTGGACATTTCCAGAATGCATTCCATCTGTAGCATATGGAAAAATGCAAAAAGGATTTCCCGAACCTAAACTCTCACTCTCTCTTTTTAAAGTTTGCTGAGAGCTATTTCTGTCCCCGGAATTGCCGAGCTCTTTTGTAGCCATCTTCTCGCTCTGTGAACCTGGCCTTCTCAGACTGTGTGCACATTGTGAGGGGAGCAATCAATCATCTTTCTTTCTTTCCTTTGAGACTGCTTTTCCTTTCCCTTAAAAAGATGAGGTGGGCTGGGTGAGGTGGTGCACCTTTAATCCCGGCGCGTGGGAGGCAATGGCAGCTGAGTCTCTGAGCTTGAGGCTAGCCTGGTCTACAAAGTGAGACCCTTTCTCAAAAACAAACAAACAAAAAATGAGGTGAATGATCTCCAAATAGCCTTATGACATAGTTACTTCAAGTGGAACAAAATTATATCAGAAATGAGCAGCCTTAGAAAATGAAACAATTTATCCAGTCCATGGACTGAGCACCAGAAAGGAGCCAGAATTCCTCTAGGTTCTGGGATTGCTGATCTCATACTGGTTTTCATCAAGGCTGACCCGAGCTTCTACACAAGTTTAGATGGATACACTTTATGATTGTGTGTTAGGGAAATATGGAACAGAGAGAATGGCAATGTAAATATCCTCTTAAGTACTGAGTCCCCATAAGGACCAGCGGTGTTTCGAATCTCAAGGGTGGACTGTGGACTAGCAGAGCAACCTGGCTTTTTGGGGGTTAATATTCTGCAGGCAGGAGGCAGACATTCACTGACAAGTAAACACACAGCAAGTGAGGAGTGTTAAATAGCGGCCAGCATGATGGAGGAAATGAAACAAGGCAATCTGGTTGAAGCTACTGAATCACCTGGAAAGGCCTTCCAAGGAGATGATGATGTTTCAGCTCTAGAAAATTGTCCATATTTCAGTCATTGCTATAAGATGCAGAAAGATCATACAGTTCCACTTGTCAACTTACGGGTATTTCCTGTATTATTGTGGTCTATGAAATTAAAAAGCTTTTGCACAGCAGAAGAAAGTATGAACACAATATTTACAGCCTACAGAACAGCAGAACGTCTTTGTCAGCTGGACTGGAGACAAAGGATTAATATCTAGATGATGGAAAGAACCACAAAAGTTAAGTAACAAAGCACAAAGCTGCCAATCAATAGACAGACCAATGATCTTAACAGTTTTCAAATGTGGAGAAAATGGAGCTCTTAAACACTGTTAGTGTGAGTGTAAGCTAGTGGAAGTGGAAGTTGGTGTGGGAGTGTCGCAAAGAAACTAAAACCAGAAGTATCATCTGACCCAACTCCACCGTTCCTAGACAGGCACACAAGGGATGCCACAGCCACCAAAGAGGTACGTGTTCACCCACGTTAATCATTTCTCTTTTCACAGTAGCAGGGAAATGGAATTAGCCTACGAGTCCATCATCAGATGAATGAATAATGAAAATACAGTGCATATATACCATGGACCTTTAATCAACTATAAAGAAAAAGAAAATCATGAAATCTGCAGAAAAATAGATGGAACTAGAAAATGTTATTTTAAGTGAGGTAATGGAAGCTCAGAAATACAAACACCATATGTTCTCTCCTAGAATTCTGGTCTCTAACTGTTAAATATGCATGTCTAGGTGGGGGAGAATATGAGTAAAGCCCTAGAAGCTGGAAAGGATTGTACAACTGGAAAATGATGTTGTAAAGGAGGAGATGGGGAAGACAATTGAGCAAAGTAGAGGGAGGATACTGGGGGGAAATGGTGGGGAAAAGGGTACAGAGATGAGGGAGTTTGTGTGTATGTCGATCAACCAAACTGAAGTATATGTGAAAGTTTGTATAGAAACTTACTACTAGGTAAGCTGATTTAAAAAAACAAAAATTAGGTCTGGGGAGATGCCTCCCTGCGCAAATCCCTACTGCACAAACATGAAGACTTGACTTTCAATGCCCCAGGCCCATGTAAAGGCAGCTGTGGTAGTACATGTCAAAATCCCAGCATTCCAATGTTGGCATGGGAGACAAACAGGAGACTTCCTAGACAGTCTAATCCAGCTGTGGAGGATAGTGACAAACAAGAAAAGGGACCCTGTCTTAAACAAGGGAGATGAGGACCAACATTGGAGGTTGTCCTTTGACTTTTAAATGTGTACGATACATAGCAAGCACACTCACATCTACACTTACACTTGAACACACACACATTATATACACATCACACTCACACAAACACAAACAATACACAACACACATCATGCACCCCCCCACATCACATATTATATACATATCACATTCACACAAACACAAACAATACACAACATACATCACGCACTCACAAACATATATACCACACTCACACATTCACACATGAATGAATAATGATGTCCATCAACAGATAAGTGTATACTGAAAACGTAGTTCATGCATATACACTGGACACTATGTAGCAGCTGGGAACGACCAAGCACCCTCTCTTCTTGCAAAATGCATCACATTCTTTTTTAATATAGCACAGTTTGTTTTTCTGGATGTTTGTGTTTTTACTTATGTCCATTGAGTTATAGATTTCCAAAGTTTAAGAAGCCAAACACTTGTCCTTTCCATGCAGTCCCTTGTTCTTTCCACTCTTCTGAGACAGCCGCGTCCAGTCTTGATTGTTTTCTTTGTTCTCTCTCTCTGCTTCACAACTTCAAAATAATAGACTTACAGTCAGTTGATTATTTCTTTTTGATTACCTACTGATTCCTTCCACTGAGAATACTATAGCCCATTCACTGTCTATTCCCAAAACCCCTGGAGACTTTCACTACCTTTAAATTGAATCACTTTTTAGATTTGTGTTGCTCCAGCCATCTGAGTATCACCCACTTTCAAACTATGTGGTTTCCTATGATTACAGTCCCAGTCTTGTGTATTCTTTTGTTCTTCTCAATTTTAATGAATTACCCATTTAAAATTTGATAGTGTGTCATTAGTTCTCACTCAAACTCTTTCTCAGAACCGTGAGTCTCCTTGCAAACATTCGCATATGATTCTGGCTTTTTCTTCAAACCTTCCTCCTTAGGATTTTCTTGCTTCTGTTGTATCCTGGCTTGGCTCATTTCCAGTGAAGTAGTCTTTCTTTGACCACACCCCTACTACTCTTTTAATTGGGAACTGTTTTGTGACTCTCCTGTTTTTAGTGTTCTTGGGGAAGGTAGGCAGAATAATGCCCTTCACAAAGATGTTGAAGTCTTGGTCTCTCAGATATGTGCACGCCTACTTATTCCTCAAAGCACAAAGAACTTTGTGGTTGTAGGAAGAGGACTCTTGCCTATCCACAGTCTTTAGGATGACACTGAAAGCAGCAGAGCTAGTATCAGAGTCAAAGAATCTTGAAGATGCTGCTGGCTCTGACGATAGAGGAAGAGACTAAAGCTGGAAGGAGAGGTAGCTTCCAGAAACTGAAAAAGCCAATAAAATAGAACTTCTCCAGATCCTCCAGCAAGAAGCAGCCCTGCTGGCTCTGATTTCGGAACTATAGAAACAACACGTGTACGTGGTTTTAAACCATGTTGTTCCTGGAACTTTGCTATAGCAGTGACAGAAAAATATTATAGTAGCTTAGTCTTTAATTTCATAAAGTTATTAATAGTCCAAAATGCAGACTTTAAAAAAACCTCTTATATATCTAAATATATCTAAATTTTACATAAGGGTCTTTAAGGATGAAAGTGGCTTTTTCAACATTTATTTCCATTGCAATTACAATTATTTACTTATTGTGTGTGTGTCTGTGTGTGCATGCACGTGCAAGGAGGCACACTAATGGGTGTCACAGTGCATATACAGAGGTCAGAGGACAATTCCTTCCACCATGTGGAGCCCAAGGATTGAGCTCTGATCATTAGTCTAGGTAGCTAGCGTCTTTAGCCACTGAGCCATCTTGCTGGCCTGGCCAAAACTTTTCACAAGGATGCTGAGATGTCTCTGTCATATCCCAGTGATAAGCATAATGCTACTCTGATGCCCCACACAGACTTTGTGACTATTTTGGCTCACTTCTCTGAAAGTGTTCCTGACGTTGAGAGATGTCATGATGCTTTTATGTGAGCCTTTCTGTAGCTATTGTGATAAACAACCCCCATTTGCTTTCGGTTACAAAACCTTTTCTGTGTTATCTATTTGGCAATGTTCTTTTCTCTTGTTCCTTTCTGTTCTGTTTCTGGAGCTCTTGTTAATAGAACGGAGGACTTCCTGGGCTCATCCTTGAATTTTCCTCCTGCTGTTTGCAATTTTTTCCTTTGCCCTACTTTCTGGAGAATGTCCGAACCACATTCTCTAACTCTTCTTAGGCTAATCATTGCTTTTTTTTTTCTGTCTTTTTTACTTTCCAAGAGAATTTCTTTTCTTTTTACTTCTGTTTTTTTTTTCTCTCTTGATCTTTGGGCATTTCTTTAAGGACTTGCTGCTGTCTGTTCATGAACACACCATATTCTTTTTCTCCATAAAGGAAATAGGTAATGCATCAAACTCTCTGTAGACTATTGGATCCAGCTTTCCTAGTGTGTGTGGGCTTTGCTTCTCCACTGCCTACTGCTGGTCTACCCACAGTGTTTCGTAGTGGGAGTGCCAGCTTGGGTGTGGGGTGTTTGTGGCTGGTGTGGTCTGCTGACTGAGAAGCCTCACTGAAAGGTTTTCTGGCTCAGTGATGGATTAAGCTGTTACTATAGTTTTATTGTTTATCAGCTGGTTCTGATCAGTTAGTTCGGGGATGTTTCCTTTACTCTTGTCTGGAAGACAGAATTTGTAGTGTTCCTGGAGACAAATGGAAGAAAACACCCACCCACCTCACTGCTCGCTGTAAAGGCATTCACTAAACCCTCCTCTTCTTCAAGTGTATAAAGAGCTTTTTAAGTTCTTTGGGTGGGTAAAGTATAGAATTTGTGCTTTTTAAAAATTAATATTGCTATAGAATTTTATACACAAATACTGTATTTATATGATCCCCCCTCCCTTCCCCTCAAACTCTTCCTGTGTCCTTGTAGTCCCTTTCAAATTATTGACTTCTGAAAATACACACACACGCACACACAAACACACGCACACACACACACACACACACCTCTATCGAGTCCATTTAGTTTTGCTTGTATGTATATGTATTTAGGGCTGTCCATTTGGAATTGAATCACCTTTGAGGGCTCATTCCTGTGGAGTACTGAATCTTCCTCTCCCAAAAGCCATTCATTGTCTGTAGTTCTTCATCTAGAGGTAGAGCCCTGTGGGATTTCCTTCAACAGGTGTTGTCATTACGCAGGTTTTGTTCAGGAAACTGTATTGCTGAGACTTATCAGGGGCAGCTTCCTGATATGGAAGATACTGTCTTGGAGAAGATGTACTGCTCCTCTGGCTTACACTATCGTGAAACTATGTTTGTGATAGTATTTCATAGAAATTCTTCAGCAGCCCTCCAGATTCAAATCAGGTCCCCATAATGCTTCCATGTTTGAGAATTTCTTGAGTCTAGGCATATAAAAGCAACTTTTGGGTTAACCCACGTGGGACTTTCTCGCTACTTTTCCCAGTTTCCGAAACTGGGCTCTCCTCATGCCTTCTTGGATTTCCCTTATTCTTATGAATTGCTTAATTTTTTCATTATCTTTGTAAGTAATTTTGAGAATGAGCTGAGGAAATGAAATATATGCAATTCTTCATCAACTGAAAATTTTAGGATTTTTTTAAATTTATTTTTTACAATCATATTGATGTTTAAACAAACACTTTGGGGCCTGTTTTATTGCCTCTACAACAGGCAGTAACCTTTTTTTTTATTGAAGTAGGTGACAAAGTAACGGACGAGTCTATAAAGTTACATAATTCTTCCATCAATTTTCTGGCTCTGATGGCAGTTGGTTTCTTATATGCCCCTGACAGTACCATGGAGATTACATGCTCTGTCATAGCCATAGCCACTCGCCACACGATAACTTCTGGAAAATAAATCATGACTCAATACATTGTGAACATTTTTAGAAGTGGACTCTGCTCAAAGACTGTAAAACATGAACCATATTTTCAAGGGTTGAGAGAGCCAGTTCACTGTTTCTACCTCAGTGAAACTGCTCTTATAGATTGTTTTATAGTTATTTTTGAGAAAATTTGAAACTCCCAAATCAGTGCTTATCTCTTGGTTTGTTAAATTTTATTTCACATGCTTTGAAATGTATATTTGCTGATTAAGTAGAGATATGATTTTAATATTCTGTAATGTTTGTCCCAGTATTACTCTTTTAAGGTCCAAAAGTATCTTATTCCAACAAAATGGGATAAATTGAAGATCTATATGCTTATTTTTCTGTATTTTTAGGATATTTATCTCAATGGCTCCTCAGTTCTGTTTTACCCCCCACAGGATATCAGGAGATAATGTTACTTATTTTAGTTTGCGTTCTGACTAGTACCTTTTGTCATTTAATTTTGTGTCTTTGGATCCCAGCATCATTATGCATATTTGGACCTTCACTAAGAAAACAGAAGGTGATTCTGGTGTAAATTCCTTTTAAAATATTTATCTTTACTTTATGTCTGCCTAGTGTCTTCAGATCCAGAAGAGGGCATTAGGCTCCTGAAATGGGAGTTAAGAATGATTGTGAACCTCCCTCAAGACCCAGCAATTCCACTCTTGGGAATATACCCAAGAGATGCCCTATCATACCACAAAAGCATTTGTTCAACTATGTTCATAGCAGCACTATTTGTAATAGCTAGAACCTGGAAACAACCTAGGTGCCCCTCAACAGAAGAATGGTTAAAGAAGGTGTGGAACATATATACATTAGAGTTTTACTCAGTGGTAAAAAAAAACAATGACATCTTGAATTTTGCATGCAAATGGATGGAAATAGAAAACGCTTTACTGAGTGAGGTAAGCCAGACCCAAAAGGAGGAATATGGTATGTATTCACTCATAAGTGGATTCTAGCCATAATTAAAGGTCTTTGAGCCTATTATTCGTGATCCTAGAGAAGCTAAACAAGAAGGTGGACCTGAAAAATATCATGTAGTTATCCTCCTGGAGATTGGAAATAGACAAGAGTGCCAGAACCTTCATCTGGCGATGGATGGAGATAAAGACAGAGACCCACATTGGAACACTGGACTTAACTCCCTAGGTCCAAACGAGAAGCAGAAGGAAAGAGAATGTGAGCAAAGAAGGCAAGACCAGAGGGAACCTTCATCCGATGATGGATGGCGATACAGACGGAGACCCACACTGGAGCACCCGACTGAGCTCCCCCAAGGTCCAAATGAGGAGCAGAAGGAGGAAGAACATGAAAAAGGAAATCAGGACCGCGAGGGGTGCGATCCTGATACAAGGGGACTGATCTAATGAGAGTTCACCAAGGCCAGTTGGACTGGGACTGAACAAGCACATGATCCAACCAGATTCTCTGAATGTGGCCGGATTCTCTGAATGTGGCCGGCCCGGAGTCTTTCTGAAAAGCCATTGACAATGACACTGGGACTTTTTTCCTCTGCATATACTGGATTTTTGGGATCCAGTCTGTTTGGATACTCACCTTCCTGGACCTGGAGGGAGTGGGGAGGAACTTGAACTTCCCACAGGGCAGGAAACCCTGACTGCTCTTAGGGATGGAAAGGGAGGAGGAGAGGGAGTGGGGGGAATTGGAGGGTGTTGGGAGGAGGGGCGGAAATGGAAACTTTTATAATTTAATAAACTTTGAAAAAAAAGAATCATGCATGTATCTGTGTATGTTTATGTTCACTCAGACATTCTTGCATATATCTGTGTGTGTCTGTGTATACACACTCATTCATGCATATATCTGAGTGTGTACACTCACACGTTGATGCACATGCATGAGAAATGAACTGATAAAAAAAATGATTGTGAACACTATATGGGTACAGGGAACCACACCTGGTCACCTGAAAGAACAGCCTGTGCTTCTTTAGAAGTTGGGCAGCACAGCTCTGTGTAAGAGAACACATCTTCAAAGGGGCTTACAAGTCTAGGGTGAGGCTTACCTACAAAGCCTGGACTCTTGGATCCTACTGAGGAATTTTCTCATGGATGAGACTGATAAATATTGTTAGGTCCGTGTGAGTTTAGGTAAATTCATGGTTGAGAAGAATTTACATATTCACCTGTCTCTTCTCTAATATCCCGCACATGGCTTTTTATCAGGCTCACCTTCCTTCCCCTTGCATGAGTATGCTACTTCCAGTGTCCTCTTGGGTCAATGACTACTTGCACATCTCCATCTGTTGCTCCCTCTTTTGCTACCCATGTGTTTTGTGCTATCTGAGATTAAGAGGATTTAAAACTTGAGCTTTGCTCTGCCTAGTTTCCTCTTTGGGACAATGACTTGCCTATATACCTCTGAGCAGCTTGAGTGTTCTTTAGAAACATACAAGTCAAATTGTGTAGCTCCTTAGCTTTGTATTACACTCAGAAGTATACTTGTCAGTGTCTGTCATTATGGATCTTTTTCCCATCTACATTTCATCTTTATCTAAGACCTTGCATTATCAGATTCACTAGTTTTCTTGCTATGCTGGGAGCACATGAAGTTCAGTGTGTCTCAGGTCTGCATACACTCAGGTTTCTTTACCTGGGTCCCTCCTGGGTACATATTTTGCATAGCCCAGTCTTTCAGATCATCCAAGAACAACATCATGTGAGCTCTTAAGGAAGGCCTGCCTCCTTGCTTCCTCCCAATTGTTACTCTTCCTGTGTATAATATGGACACATTTTAAAATTTGATTCTACTCTATTTTTACTATATTGAGCATGATGGTTTTTTCATAGTTCAGTGTGCTAGCTAGTTTTATGTTAACTTAATACAGGCTAAAGAATCAAGTAGAGAAAAATGCCCCTGCCAGACTTGTCTGTAGGAAAGCCCACAATGCATTTTCTTAGTTGGTGATTGAAGTGGGAAGGCCCAGTTTACTGTGGGTGGTGCCAGGGTGCTACTGAAAAGCAGACTGAACAAGCCAGGAGGAGCAAGCCCGTAAGTGGCACTCCTCCTTGACCTCTGCATCAGCTCCTGTCTCCAAGATTTTGCCCTGACTTCTTGGATGATGGACCACAAGCTATAACACAAAATAAACAGTTTCCTCCCCAAATTGCATTTGGTCACAGTGTTTTATTAACACAATAAAAATCTAACTAAGACAGTTACTCTTCATATCTCTTTCTTGGTGCTGCTCCAGATATCACAGTCTAATGACATAATTATTGACATAGAACAGAGCGTTACCACTCCAGGTGAATCATGGGAGTATCCTTACTTTCCACAGCTTAGGTAATACCACCCGGTCTTCAGTTTGAGATTATGTCATGATTTGTTTCAGTCATCACCCACTTATTCTGTCTGTAAGACTCTCGAGGTTGATAGTTCATTTTATTAACTAATCACACGTTCGTTCGCACTGTTCTTTCTGGTTCCAGATGCTCTAGCATTCTTTCTTTTTATCATTCCTTGTACAGCTGAAGAACTTTCTGTTTCAGCTTTTAAGGGGAAAGCTATTAACAACGAATGATTTCCTAGCTTTATTTTTTTCACTTTAAATGCCATTATGCCCCCTTCATTCTTAAAGAGCTGGTGCCACCAGTACAGAATTAACAGCTGACAGCTCTTTCCTTTTAACTTTTGGAAACTGCTGTGCCTTTTCCTTTTAGCCCCTGCTGCTTCAGGAAATGTCTACTGTCATTTGAATGGATGTCTTCTCAGAAGCGATGCGGCATCTCCTCTTACTGCTGTTAAAGTTTGGCTTTGTCTGTAGTTTTCAGACATGTCTTGGAGGAAGTTTCATTGAATTCATCCTACATGGAACTCCCTCAACTTCAGAAAGTTGTGACTTTTGTCAAATTCTGGGAGGTTCTAGCTATTATTTAGTTTCAGTCTCCTTCAGACTCACCATGTTTCTTCTTTCCTTTTGGGACTCAGATGCTATGACTACCAGATCTTTTGAAGGCTTTTACCTCTGTGTTCAGGTTGGGTACATTCTACTCTTTTAAGTTTATTGGTTGTATCTCCTGTCATGCTGTTCTACTCTTGAATTCATTTGGTAGGTTTTAGCTTCCATACTTTATTTTAAAGGCTTATTTTCATTCGGTTCTTTTAAATTTTCCTAAATTTAGTTTTTTTTTATGTGTAGATGTTTTGTCTCATTATATGTGTACCATGTGCTTGCAGTGTCTATGGACTCCAAAAAATAAAAATGGCATCAGACCACATGGGAGTGAAGTTACAGACTGTTGTGAGCTGCGGTGTGGGTACTGAGAACTGAACCTGGATCCTAGCCACTGAACAATCTCTCCAGCTCATGGATCTTTTAAAATAAAAACTTAAAAAAATTATACAGTGTATTTTGATTATGTTCTTTCTCCTTCTCTAACTTCTCCCCAATCCTCCCCACCTCCCTAACAACACAACCTCATATTTTCTCTCTCTCCATCTCTCTCTCTGTTTCAAAAATAAAACCCTTAGGAAAAACAACAACAAAACCTCCCAAAGAATGCTCAAAGAAAATTTAAAAAAATAAAAAGAAAAAATCAATAAGGCAAAATTACCAAAATAAAAATAAAAGCACAATGAAAAATATAAAGTACTGTCAGTGTTCTTACACCATGACCATGCCAACTCTTATTTCTTAAAGAAGCATTTAATTGAGGCCTTCTTACAGTTTGAGTTTAGTCCATTATTGTTGTAGTGTGGGGTCCGGTGGCATGAGGACAGACACAGCCCTGGAGAAGTAGCTGATAGTTCTATATTCCTACCTCCAGGCATTATTAAGAAAGAGAAACTAGATCTGGCTTGAATTTTTGAAACTTCAAAGTCCACCCTCAGTGGTGGTGACACCTTTCCTCCAACAAAATCACACATTCTAATTCTTCTCAAGAGGTACCATTCGCTGATGGCTAAACATTCAAATATATGAACCTATGGGACCCATTCTTTCCCAAACTACCCCAAGTATGTTTAGTGTCCATCAACTACTTTTGGCTCTGAGATCTGTCTTGGAGTGTGAACTGATTTACATATAATCTCATAGATACTGTGACAGCATACACAAGACCATGCATAGGCGCAAACCAAAGAAAAACCCTAGCATTCTGAAAAGGAAGCAGGCATAAACTCCTGCTCATAATGAAGAAGCTATTTTCAAATGATATCTTCTGGGAAAGAGAGTATAAGTTCTCCAATGAATATCACTGGGTGTTTCAAACTCCCTGGTTCTGTCTTTATAGCTTTAATTTCTTTGCTGATATTTTTCAGTTTTTATTTATTTCAAATGAAGCTATAGTTCCTTCATTGAATTGCTTTTATGATGGTTACTGTACTGGATAGTTTCAATATTCAGCTTATCTGGAAAGAATGCCTCAGTTGAGGAATTGTCTACAGTTGGAAAGAAAGCCTCAATTGAGGAACTGTCTACAGTTGATTGGTCTGTGGGAGATGATTGTATTGGTTGTTAATAGATATAGAAAGACCCAGCCCACTGTGCGTGGTGCATTCCTCCAGCTGGCTCTAAAGTGCACAACAGTGAAGAAGGCTAGCAGGCAAGCAAGCAGGACTCCACACATTTATCCGCTCTCTGCTCCTGACTGTAGATGCAGACAACCGGAGTTCCTGCCTTAACTTCTCTACAACAATAGGCTGGAATTGAAAGCCAAATATACCTTTGCTTCTCTAAGTTGCTTTTGGTCCAGGTATTTTATCTCAGCAACAGAAATAAATCTAGAATGGTTCCTTTAAAACATTTTCTATTTTTTTTTTACATAAATTTGCCCTGTGCTGCATTTCAGTGTTGGTGCTCTGATAAATTCAGGGTTGCTGCCAATCAGTTGCCACTTCTAATGCCAATTACGAATTTCTTTGTGTTTGGTATGATACATTGTCTTGACCATTTTTTTTTCACGCTTTTAAGAGACTGTCGAGTTCAGTTTTTACATTTATTTTGGCAGACCATCTTTAGCTTATCAGACAGTTTCTTGCTCATTTTGCAGCTGTGAATCTAGTAGACGCTAGAACTGTTGGGATGACATTTTTACCTGGCTGGTTTGTCTTTTGAGACTCGAGCCCAGTGAAGTTAAGGGAGATACCCTAGTGAGCCTGCAAGGTTTGTTCACAGAGGAGAGGGAGCCTCTGTTCCATCAGGACCAAGAGTCCTTTCTGGTCTATTTTTGTGATAGAATCCCCACAAGGGGGCGAGGTGGCTCTTTCTTTTATGAGTGTCCTGTCTTCTGCAGCTGGGTAGATGGCGATGAACACTCCTGGGTTGGCAAGTGCATCTCTAAATGAATCATGTGCTACGTAATGATATCCCGTCGAAATGATGAATTGTAAACACAAGCTGTGACACAGACTTGATCGGATTTTTTGTTTTTTTTTGAGAATTTGACATCTGAATGGAAGAGCAACAAGTCTGTGTGTGAACACAGGTGCGAATCGCAAAGCGAATACTTGAGAGCTATGAAACACCTATAATCTGTTGTCTAGA
The DNA here is from genome assembly GCF_982192425.1 of Myodes glareolus. Classification (NCBI taxonomy): domain Eukaryota; kingdom Metazoa; phylum Chordata; class Mammalia; order Rodentia; family Cricetidae; genus Myodes; species Myodes glareolus. The sequence goes on from NC_142038.1 coordinate 28,240,957, forward strand.
CTGAGCCTGACAGACAAGCGTTTGGAAAACGCAACTTTAGAAGAGAACAGAATAAAGACTATTCCTAGAGGTAAATGGGGACTAAGCCCAGAGAAGACAACATGGCAGCTTGTTAATTAAAAAAAAAAACTCATCTGTATCTTCATGACTTGGAGTTACACAAAGCATTCTTCTCTATGTCTGTGAGTATCCAAAGCCATTTACGTTTTTCTGAATTGTCCTAAAACTGTGGGTTCAGGAAAATGAGGAGCTATCTGAATGTTTTTATTATGTATGGAATAGAATTTGATGAGATATTCTTTGCATCGAAAGCTTCATTTCCCATTGTTCCTATGGAAAATTTTGTTTTTGAATCATAAAATTACTGCTTACTATAAAATATAAGCTCTAAATGGGGGATTTCTGAATCTTAGCTTTTTTTTAAAGTCTAGTATGTTTATCTCCTTATTAGTTTGTGTACCGCATAGGATGGGAGGTGGACAGGAACAATCCTGTGATCCCACTTAAATCCTTTGTGGTTTGCTATTGGATTTCTACCTGAATTATCAAGTTATCCCAACAAACTTAATGACTCTTTCAGTCATAGCTTTTGAACAGAGAATTTAATCTCAGTTAGAATTTGCAAGGCAAATGTCGAGAAGCACGGGGCAAGACTAAAAGAGAAATTTTTTCTTTCCAACATTTGCCTGTCATTAAAGAAGAAAGTTACCATCTGAAAGATCTTGTTTGTTAACCAGGTTTTGAGAGATAAAAGCAAATCAAAAGATCAAAACTATAGCCGTATAGCTTTATTCTATAGTTCTATTAATCAATAATCTTTGAGCATTCAGCTACGATTTCAGGTAGCTGAGTTTTATGGGATGTGTACATTTGCTTTGAAATGAAAGGAAAGATTTTAAGACAGAACAGGAGAAAACAGACAAATATACGCCATTAGTGGCTGAAACTATATCCAACGAACATCAATGAAAACTAAAAACTTTGAAATCAAGAAAAAAGTTATTTAAAAGAGATTGTTGTTTTCTTAATTATAGAAAATGAAAGAAACCAATTTATTGCCTCCTCTGCTCCCATCTTAGAAAAACTCTCCCACTCAAATAATAGATTATTATCCTCAACAATGTATTATTCAATACAAGACTTTAAGAACAGTTTTATTCATCAGCAAAATGAAGGAAACAATTGCAGGGTGTTCCCCATTATTCAGCATGGAATGTCTTTATTACTTCATGTTTTTACCTGAAATTTCTCTTTGCTACTGTTAAATACTTGGCTTTAGTCCTGCCACACAGTGACTCATAAGTTAGTGCATCTGGACTTATGTTATATTTCCTAAAGGCTCACAGCACTGTTACCTCTTTGCTGAAGATCTTTGGTCCGCATGGAATAAGAGGTTGAGCATAGCTGACTCCAGACACCATGCATGTTGATTACTATATGGAGCAAAATAAATAATCGACTCTACATGAAGCAATTCAGAGAATGAATTTCTTGGCAGACTTTTTCATCCCATTATTGATTTCATTTTTTTTTAAAAAATCAATACAATCTTATTATATTTCATGGGGATGAAGTATTAAAAGTGGCATTTCCCTACCTTGTCTTGTCACTAAAGATGAAAGCAAGCATTGTTATGCATGTGATGTTTTGTGTATTAGTCAGTTGACTTTTATGAATAGAGAAAAAGAAAACTAACAGAGAAGGTAGTCTGTTGTCATTTCTAAATCATTGTCATTTTCAGAAGATGGGTCATCTATTCTCCTACTGAGGATATTTATGGACATAAACAAGCTAGATTTTCTCATGTTGCTTTGCCATTCATAAGGGAAACTGACATTTATGTGTTTGAATGTTTCCCTTTTGGCTCTCATTCCACAGCTACAGGATGAGCTTCATCTCGTCTGTCATCCTAATCCCTCATCCGACTCTTACTTTGGAAATGTTTCTGGAAGAGTTTGTTCTGAAGGTGACTGCTATGGCCTGGACCCTGTTTGGCATCAAATTCTCTTTTCCCAAGACTTCTCATTGACATGTCCTTAACACAGTGTGTGTATTATTCTTTCCTACCAGGCCTAGGATATGTATGATGGTTTTTAGCTATGGGATTTTTTTCTCTCCTGCAAACCAGATATATTTAGATCAATTAGTTCTTCATATCCTTAGATTTCCTTTACCATTAATATTAAAAGGGACAAATTATAGACACAATACAGTTTAACTTTGGGTTTTAAATATATTTCTTCAAATAATGAATTTCTCTTCTGTTATTTTTCTTTTGACATCCAGTGCTATGTTTTACAACTTGTGGTTGACTGGTATTCATCTCCAACAACAGGTAGTTGTCTACACATTTCTGTTTATATGATGTCTACTTTAAAATTTACACACTGATACAGTTATACACTTTTTATCTTATCCTTTTATAGATTATTTCTATAGATTTGAGTATTGAAAATTCATTTGCCCATTATCAGTTGTCATTTGTGGCCCTATCTAATATTATTATTATTAAAAATACCTTATTTTATTTTTACTTACATGCATATGTATATGTCTGTATGTGGGTATGTCATGTGAGAACAGGTGCCTATGGAGGAGAGAAGACAGAGTATGACCTGGAGTTAGAGTTACAGACAGTTGTGAGCATCTGACGTAAGTGCTGGTGTAGTGTGAGGGGCCGGCTTGTTGGGGTTTCTGTCCCGCCCAGTACCCCACAACCGGCAAGCCCAAAGAAAATCACACAGAGTCTACATTAGGTTATAAACTGATTGGCCCATTTGGTCAGGCTACTTATTAGTTCTTATAACTTATGTTACCCCATTATCATTATCTATGTTAGCCACACGGCTCAGTACCTTTCTCAGCTGGGCAGCTTACATCTTCCCTTTCCGGAGGTCTGGGCAGAACTGCGGAGGGAGCTTCCTGCTTCCCAGTCTGGCTTTCCCGCCTATCCTGCCTGACTGGCAAATCAGCGTTTTATTAAAATATGATTGACAGAATACAGACAATTCTCCCACACCATGCTAGGAATTGAATGTAGATCCTCTGTAAGAGTACTACACTCTTAACTGCTAAACTGTCTCCCTAGATTTCCCCCTAATCATTTTTGTATTTCTCTCCTTATGCTAAAAATAAAGCTTTCTTCTGAATATGATTCATTAATCTAACTGTTGGGTACAAATACAAATGAACTGAAGTTGACTTGTTGAAGAGACACCTACAGTCACAGGCTCATTGCATCACTCTTTCCAGCGACTAAGAGATGGGTTCAACCTACGTATTTATTGATGGATACATAGGTAAGGAGAACGTAGTGTACATAGACAATGGAATATTATTTGGCATGAAAGGATGAAAGCATGCAGGAAAATAATAGAACAAAAGAACACCATGTCTAGAGAACTAAGCCAGGCATAGACACACATAGCTACTTCATGACCTCACTTATACACGAAAGATACAAATAGTGAATTTCAAAGAAATATAGAATAAAACAGTCAGAGAAGCAGAGAACAGTGTGGGGGAAGGGAGGCATGGAGAAATGATGATTGATGGGTATAGTGATGCAACTGGATAGGAACATTCTTTTGCACATCCATCTATCATCTATCTATCTATCTATCTATCTATCTATCTATCTATCTATCTATCTATCTATCCTTCTATTTATTTGTGTGTGTGTGTGTGTGTGTGTGTGTGCAAGTGTGCCAAGGCATGTGTGTGGTGTCACAGGGAAACTTGCAGGAGTCGGTTGTATCCTTTTATCGTGAGTTCTGGGAACTGAATTCAGGTCAGCAGGTTTGGAAAATCACAAGGTTTTTATTTTTTATTATGTTGACATGCTTTAGACTTTATTTATTTATTCTTTATGGGGGAAGAAAATTTTCGTTGAAAATAAATCATTCTCTCATGCAAGTCATCCCAACCACAATTTCCTCTCCATCCACTTGGTTTATGACTTTATTGATTTCCATGTATTATTGTTTATTCAATCACATCCATTGTTATTCTGTCCAGTTCTTCTACATCCTTGTGGTTAATTTTTGAGTTACTCTCAGGAGGAGAGGTCTGGTGCTGTTTAAATGGGCATTGTGTAGTCAGTTTTATTTATTTATTTATTTTTGTCTTTTGCCATTTTTTAAATTGGTCTTTTGGTTTATAATCTTTGGATTTTAACTACAACATGCTGAGTAGAGATTATCTAATCATGTCTGTTTTAGGGGATCCAAATAATCTTAATCAATTCTGTTCAGCTATAATTTCATTAAATATGTCTTTGTGCCTTTAATTTAATCTCAACTCTTTTTACTCTATGGGTTCTTTGATTTTGTCGTTTGGCCACATTTCAGACTTTTTAAAAGTTATAGTCATATTTGTTTATTTATCTATTTTGTTGATGTATAAATGTGGGCATTCTTTGGTTTGACCTTCAATCCTAGATATTGTGCTTTTTTTCCAACATAATATTTTTGTTGATTATTTGAAAATTTCATATAATACATTCTGATCATACTTGCTTCTCATTCCTCCCAGGTCTACCCTCCTATTCTTGTACCCTCTCCAAAAAAGAGAAAAATACAAAAAAAGGAAAAAGCACATCAAGTCAGATATTATGTTTTTAACTTGACTTGTTGAATTTTTTATTTCAAACATTTCCCCATTTCCTCATACTTAATTTCCTTGGTGAATTTCTTTTTCATGTGACAGAATTTCTCAACCACATTGCTGTCTTTTTCATGTACTGAGTTGATTTCCTAATTTCACTTATTTGTACATTTCATTAGCTTTGAGGTCACTAATAATCTCTGTAAGTAGGTTCTTGTAGTGCCCGCCTGTACTACATGACAGTACAGTACTACTCCTGTATTGCGGCACCTGCACTACAGGACCATTCGCAAGCCTCGGGCAAGGACCTGGAGATTTAAACACACAAAGACACACAGACAGACACACAGGTCATCCTTGGTGCCCGAATACCCCTGGTACCTCTGGTACTGTGTACCAGAGCCACTTATATAGGGATCCTTAACCGATCGCCATGCCCCAGCCAACCGCACCAGAAACCACTCTCCTGCCATCAGGAACTCCTGAGGGTCTCGTGCTTAGAGTAGCTGCAGGTTGTCTCAGAGCAAAGGACAACAAGTTGTTTACAAGAAACGTTTACATTACAAGTGAATCTGGGGGTTCACTGCTCCCAACAGGTTTTTGAGTTCTTCGTTACATTTCAACCCTCTCAGTATCAGAAGATCTAGTTTAGAGGATCATATTGCTATAGCAGTCACATTGTCTTAAATTTCATTTCCGGTGTTTCTTCAATGTGATTTACACACCTGTGAGGATGTGTATCTTTTACAGTTTTATTTAAAGGTCTTCTTATCTGCTTCAGCAATGAATCTCCAGTACCACCCAGACAGAAGAAAACAAAGCCCTGTAACACTAGCAATGCCAAACTAAATCTTATAAAACTAAATACATTAAATGCCAATTTAATGTAATTACTCCATCACTGGATAGTTTTATGGTTTGAATATGAAAGATGCCCCACTGACCTATGCATCTGAATACTCGGCCCCAGATAATCACTGTTTTGGGAAATAGAACCTTTAGGGGCATGAAGCATGTGTTCTGCAAGTGGACCACTGGAGGTGGACTCCTGAGGATTATACTGTGAACCCATTTCTTCCCTGAGCACTCTCTTCTTTGGGATACACCAAGATGTGAAAATGCATCACCACAAGTGCTCCTGTTTAAGGACAGAGCTCCCATAGCTACCGTCCTTTCCCTGCCATGATGGATCAGATCCTGTGAATCCTGAGTCAAAATCAATACTATCTCTCCTAGGTTGCTTAATATCAGGTATTTCATCACATTAAAAAAAAAAGTAAGCTGGGAGTGGTGGTGTCCACTTTTAATTCTAGCACCTGGGTGGTAGAGGCAGGAGGATCTGTGCTAGTTCAAGGCTAGTCTGGCCTATAAAGTGAATCCCAGGACAGCTATGGCTGTTACACAGAGAAACCATGTTTTGAAAAACAAAACAAAACAAACAAACAAAAAAAGTCACCACAGAAAGAAAAAAGTAAATTATCCAGAAAATTGGTATTATGTACTACATAACATGTATGACCATGTAGTTCATCCCTTCTTGGAAGTGGTTTGTGGAAGGACAACTTGAGATTTGAGCTAGAGAGGAGCCAGAACATTGTAAGTAGGGACCATTATAGAGAGACTGCAGAATCCAAGGATGCTGATAAAAATGTGAACAGTAGAATCTGTGACATTGAGGTTGCAGAGGGTAACCAGATCTTGATTTGGGACTGGGCCTGAAGTGACGCCTGTACAGTTTTAATAAAGAATATAGCTGTGTTCTGCCTATACCATGAAAACATGTGTGAGGACGATTTAAAAATAATATAATATTTCTTTGATGGAGGGAATTGCAACATAGCATGGCATTTAGATGGTAGCTAATTTTAGTCACGTATGTAGAACAGATTTAAAACAAACAAAAAAAAGCAGAAAGAAAAGAAGGTGTGCATCTTAGTGAGTAAAGTAGCAAGGGAACATATATTGCAAATTGTGTGGGGAAAGCAGATGCTGACAGAGGAGTGCTAATGACCAAGGAAATTAAAGGCATGGCAAGCAAATTTTCACTGGGACAATAGAAAAGATGTCTTGAGGTCAGGACCCCATCAGTCAAGTGGTTCAATGCAAATTCATTCAAGAGGAACATGGGTGGAAAAAAACAAAAAGTTCCTGAGCTGAGAGCGCTACTACAGCGGTGCCCTGCTTACACAGCACTCAGGGAAACGTCTTCTCAGTTTACCCATGTAGGCACATTGATGCTATAGCAGCTTGGAGGCCACTGGAGCTTGATCTAATCACGCCTGGCTACATATTAACCTGGCATCAAAATTTTATGTCATGAATGTAGTAACGATTTTTGCAGGATTTCAGAAAGCAAGACTTTTGGGATCATCTATCAAGGTAGCCTACAAAAGCTAATAAAGCCAAGCAAGGTGCAGAAAAGTCAGATTCCTTGGAAGAGGTTCTGAGAGGTCAGTGTGTGAAATATGAGAAGGTGAAATCAAAGTTGCCCTGGATATCCAATGGTGTTGGAGATGTCAAGAATATGGGATGTCTGCCAAAGAAAGCTGCAGGCGATGTGTGGCTCCAAGAGAGTCCATATGTGCTGCTGGCGCAATACTGAATGACTAGGTTCCCAAAGCTTATTTGAACTCAGATAATTACATTATCAATCCTACATGATAGACATTAAGCTACAGGGTATGCTTGTTTGATTTGGTCCCATTGTTCCTTGCTATGACCCAATTCCTCTAGTTAAAAATGGGGATTTTCCCTCTCGCTACTCTACATCAGATGATACAATTTTGTCTTATTTCTTATTTATTTATCTATTTTTTTATGTATTTATTTGATCTTTTGAGACAGGGTTTCTCTGTGTTTTGGAGCCTGTCCTGGAACTCTCTCTGTAGACCAGGCTGGCCTTGAACTCACAAAGTGCTGGGATTAAAGGCATGTACCAGCACCACCTGGCTATTTAGGATCTCATAGCTAAGAGTTTCAGAAGGGACTGTGGACCTTTGAAGACTGTTGGAAGTTGTTAGGACAATGTGGACTTTTAATGTTACAATGAATTCATTTTACATCATTAGATGGTTATGAATCTGGGGATACTAAAAGCCTCACGTGCTGAACCCAAACAGGTGATACTATTTAGGAAGATTTATTTAGAACTGAGTAGGGTGGGGCATGACTGAGTTGAGCCACTGGGGCACTGAAGGTAACCTTCAGGGTTACAGTCTGAACACTCTCTGTTTTTGGCCCACCAAGGAAAGAACAATCTGTGCCACAAGCTCACACTGTCACTGATGAAGCGGTTCCAGCCACCATACTTTCTTCACTGTGATAGATTGTGACATTTGAATCAGCAAATATAAGTTGATTCTTCCAGTCCTATTACAATAGCGTTGCTAGATTGTGGAGGAAGCATATTGTCTTCTTGGTTGTTCATGTCCCCACACCCCTGGGATCTAGGCATCTGGCGTTATGATGTTTGTGGTATTTCTTGGTGTGTCTGACTTTGCATTTGTTGGGTAGTGTTTGGTTCTTTGGTTGTTCTTGCTCCAACCTGAGGGGTTGTGGACCAGCAGGGTGATGCTGGTTCTTAGTCTTGAGGTTACTCTGGATTTTAGGATTTAGATTCTGAGTCTCAGAGCTGAAGCTCTGGTTGGAGTCCTGGGTTTGGACTCCAAGCAGTCCCAGATTGGTGCGGAGGGTGTAATGGCTGAGAAGCGAGCAGGCAGAGAAAAGGGCTGACTCTGGAGTTTCTTAAGCAGAACTTTGGATCTGGCTTCATGAAGTGGGAAGAAGCTGAATTAGTGGTAACATGCCTCTGGCCTGGAAGACAGTGAATCCAAATGGGACAGAGGTGGCCTAGGAGGAGGGGCTGAGGTGGGTAGTCAGAGGCAGATCTAACAGGACTCTAATGAGACCAAAGTGGAAGAGAGAAAAGAGGATACAAGTAGCCTACCTGGTACAAGCCAAGTATGGAGTCCCCAGGAAAGCAGTTCTGCAGGTCCCTGGGGACTCAAGTCACATGGAGGAATGGCTGAAGGGGGTGGGGAGGAAGAACTAGGGGATACATGTTTGTACCACAGGAACTTACCATTTTATACTGTTACAATGAGAAACACTAAAGCAATCCAAGGTTTGATAGACTCATAAAGCTTTACTTTCTTTTTTATTCACTTAAAAATTTTAATTAAAGTATAACTACACTGCATTCTTCCTTCATTCTAAGCCTTAGTATCTTTTTGATTTTTAAAATTTACTTTTAACAGAAAATTTTCTATAAAATGCAGTATATCCTACAATTCATAAGTTTTCATCTTATTTGCTTTCTCCCTAGCTAGAACTATCTTCTAAATCTAGGTGATCTAAAGCACGTTCAGTTCATGTAGTTACAGCCTAACATTTCTGAAGTATTGTAATCTCTAGTCACTTTGAGTGGAATCAAAACCACATGTTGTGGGGTGACCCTTGAGGACAAGAGCGCATTATTCCTGTACCTTATTTGTGTGCCTATGGCTTGAGAGGATAGATGGCCAAGTTGGTTGCTATGTGGTTACTATGTTATGTGGTTTACTGCTTAACTCCATGTTCAAATAGACACCTGGAATGGGTATTTGCCCACTGATATCCTGTGACTAGTAGTGCCATGGTAACCATTTTTGAATTTTACCCTTTAGAACTCACTGGAGCTTCCAAGTCCTCAGCTCTGGTTTATTTGCATGCTTAGTGCATGGATCATTGGTCATAGAAGGATGTTCCAACTTGCAATTTGTTTAATTGTCTATAATCATTAAATGTCAGAGATAAGGAATTAATATACTTACTCGATGTCGTAATCCCTCCCTCTCTCCTCGCTTTTAAACTGACAATGAGTTGGAATGTAGCTCACTCAGGAAATTGCTGCACAAACCAGAGGAACTTAGTCCAGACCCTCAGCACTCTTATGAAAGCTGGTAATGAGGACACATGTCTAGAACTCTCAGATTGAGGAGATGGAGACAGGAGGGTTCCTGGAGTTCATTAGACCACCAATCTGGTTGCATTTATGAGCTCCAGGCTCAGTGAGAGACCCTGTTTCAAAAATAATGAGGAGGGTCGTAGATGAAGACACCTGATGTTTCCCTCTGGTCTTTACATACATGTACACACACACATTTACATATACATGTACATATACCATGCCCAAACAAAATATAGCAATGCTTTTTTCCTTCTTTCATTTAATTTTTATTGTATCCTTGTGTACATTAGCTGGTTAATTAAGAAGAGAATGCTTGGTTCTACCATTTTCTTTCCTCTCACAGCATGAAATCAACTCATCCAATTCATCTGATTTTCTTTTTCCTTTTAAACTAAAACAAGAAGATCAATCAGGAAAAGAGAAGAACTCATCACCCCTCTTTTCAGGTGTTTGTATTCATTAGAAGGGATTGTTTCTTGTAGAGATAAAAATACATTTAAGGCTTATTTGGTGGGAGCCTTGGGGACAGCATGGCCATCTCTTGACAGGGAGTGTATATTTCAGACCATACCCATTCGTTAGTGGTCAGTCCTGAATAATTAGAGGTAGTTAGAGAATGGAATAGTGATTTTAATAAAGATGATTTTTTTTAAGCCAAGACAAGGGGCAGTGCTGCTTTAAAAGGTTGATCCATCCACAGAGACTGGTAGTGTTTGCAGTGAGGGATGTGAATTGTACATAGGGTATTTGCATATGCAAGGGGATTATCCACTGCCCAAAGGGTCCACTGGTTGTGTGAAGTGCAAGAATACAGAGGAGTGTGCTGATTACTAGGGAAGTCATGTCTCTAACTGAAAGCTGGAAAAGGATGACAATCCTGCAGATCAGATGGGCATTGTGCCAGGGAACCAGGCACTAGCAAAGTTTCTGGAAGCAAGAGATTCCAGTGTGCATCCATGAGGGATGGCGAGGTAGAGTGGGAAGGAGCTGACTGACTTTCTCAAGGAATGGAATGATTTGTGAGGCTTCCTGGAGAATCCCCCCACACTCCCGTGTGACAGCATTTGGATGTCTGGGACAGCAGTGACAATGAAGGAGGGACAGCTGCAGTGGTGTTGTCAGAGATGGCCTTGCCCTTTGCTCTTTTCTTCTTCAAGGCTCTAAACCAAAGAGGGGAAGGTGACATCCAGTAAGAGAAGAGGAGGAGGAGGGACAGGAAGAGGAGGGACAGGAGGAGGAAGAGAAGGAGAAGAAGGAAGAGGAAGAGGAGGAGGAGGAAGAGAAGGAGGAGGAAGAGGAAGAGGAGGAGGGACAGGAGGAAGAGGAAGAGGAAGAGGAGGAGGGACAGGAGGAAGAGGGAGAGGAGGAGGGACAGGAAGAGGAAGAGGAGGAAGAGAAGGAGAAGAAGGAAGAAGAGGAGGAAGAGGAAGAGAAAGAGGAGGAGGAGGAAGAGGAGGAGGAGGAAGAGGAAGAGGAGGTCCTGCAATCTTTCAAATGCTGAGCAGCCTCAGCTGAAGATCAGAGAACTGAGCTCCATCAAGGAGTTAAGTCCATTTCATTTCATTGGCCTGACTAATGCAATACCTGAACCCAACTCTAATGCTCGAAGTTCTGCCTAAAGTGTTGTTAAAAGACTGGCAAGGGATATTTGATACAATTTGTTTAGTAGCCAAGAACAGAGAGAAACAAAACCTTTCATCTGTCTGTATACTGCTGAGTCAGATTGCTCAATGCCATAGGACTGACATTCCCTGTTTAATCTTCCACCATTTGGATTCTAGGCTAGGTAATTCAACTTGCTATTCTCTTTGTTGGGAAGGTCCTTTCCTGTCTATGAAAAAGACTGGTTTCTGTCTTCCTCGGTATGTACATCAAATGTACCTCTCTCAGACAGCCTTTTCCTTCTTCCATAGACACTGCTTCCATATGTTCCTTTCCTCATTCTATTCGTTACTTTCACTGATCATTTTAATGTTGATTTGTTCATTTCTTTATTGGCACTGAAGAAATCTCCATGTATCTCAATACCACTCAATAAACACTAATGAATGAGTAGGACAAACCACAATAATTCAAGAGAACATTGAGATTACTGGTAAACAGAAAAATAAAGAACACACAAGGTTACGCTCTTTCAATTATAAACCAGTAGCTAAGACAGAATTAACAAGATTTCTACTTCCCTGTAGGAACACGCCCTTGAACCAACTCTGTTTTTCTTATGTTGAAATCATTTGTTCTAGACAGCAAAATGAAATAACATTTTGCATTTACTATGTATCCGGTACTTTAGACTTATATAAAACTCATTGAGGTCTGTGTTTCTTTTGGAGACTCAGAATCAAAAACTGGGTTATCCAGATGGAATTTGTTGTGATAGATTGCATCAGTCTGTTTGATCCCTATGTCCACAGTCTCCTCCCTATCCTGGAATTACTTTTTATCCTAAAGCCTGCAGGCCACTAATGACATCAAGTATGGCATCATCAATGGTGGTGGAATTAAAATGCTTCTAAGTCAGAGTAAATTTGGTTATAGAATCAAGGGCTCAGGATAAAATGTCTTGAATTTGTTTAATGTGGATTATTTGGGCAGAAGCATCCAAATCCTGGAAGAACAAAATGGTGGAGCCTTTCCCTGGCTGGCTGAGATAAAGATGGTCTGTCCATTAATTTGCTGGGACATGTTCCCAGGAGAGATTGCTAATGGGAGCAGGACAGAAGCCAGGCCAGGGACTAGTCTTGGGAGAGGGTGTCCCCCGCTCCCCAACAGCTGCTGAATAGGAGTCATACTCCAGAGTTGTCTCAATCAGAGGTGATGTTAGGAGCTCCCATTCTCTCTTTCCCGACACAGGCAAGGAGAGCTATGGGAAGGTGGGTACAAACTTACAGGTGCCTCTGACCCAGGGCTCCTGAGTCCTAAGTCATGTTGGCATTCCAGCACATCCTTTGAAAATAATCCCACCCACAGGAATTTCAGGGCAACAGTTCACTAAAACCTGAGAAAGAAATATGGGGATCGTAGAAGATGTTTCAATAAATATGGGCGACAGACTGCCAAGTTTTTATTCTATTGACTCTGTCTCAGTGCAAATGGAAATTAAATAAATTCCTCTTGCTGAAAACAAGCTTGAACTGGTTTTGATTGGTTATTTAATTTCTGCCCTAGACATAATTCTTCTCACTTGGGTAATTTGGAATGAAGATGCAGGTGACAGAGTGACTATCAAATTGGCGTTCAGTACAAATAGCATGAGATTCTAGCTGAGGCTTTGGGCTGATGGAGCGAGGAATCCTGGAAAGGCAGTTAATGGTTTACACAAACTGACTGCACTCTGACCCCAGCTTTATCTTCTCCATCTTTCTGAACCTCAGGACTTTATTGCCAGGGGCCAAATGCTGTTAAGGCAATCTTCTTTCCAGCAGCTTCTCTGAACAGAGAGCGTTTATAGCTCTTTTGTTATTCCCAGAGAGACAACATTTCTATTCTGCAGTTTTCTGATCTTCCCTACCAGTTCCTTCCTTTGACACAGTGACAGTCTTTTACTTTTGTGTTCTTTAGCTCTGCCCCGTCTCAGGTCTCTGTTTTCATGTTACTATTGTGCTTATTTGCAGAGAAAGCTGAAACAGGCGACAAGCTCAGCACAACAATTGACTTCAGTTTCTTTGTACCCCTTTCCAGATCCAATGCTGTCGTTTCCTTTGGAGCAGAAACTGCTCCCTAATAACCCAGCCTATTTTCTGTCCATTTTTATTGCAACTCAAATTGACTTAACAGACAATCAGACAAATGTTAAGTAACTTTAAGAACATTGGAATCAAATTCATAGTTATTTCCCAGAGTTGAGCTCAATTTATAGCTATTTTTCAGAAATGATTCCTCATCTCAGAAAAGGTAAGCATAACATTTGAGGTAATGTTCATATACATCTTACAAATTGGCAGTTAAGCAGTTCGTGTTGAAGTTCTTGTGGTGGTTAATTTTTTGCTTCAACTTGTAGCTGACTCTTAGTGTCTAGTTGGTTAGTCAAACATTCTGGATATTTCCATGAAGGCAGTTTTAAAATTTATTTATTTATCATTATATATGTGTGTGTGTGTGTGTGTGTGTGTGTGTGTGTGTGTGTGTGTGCAAAAGTGGATGTAGTCCAGAAGAGCATTTTCTTTTCTTTTTTTTTTTTATTAAATTATAAAAGTTTCCATTTCAGCCCCTCCTCCCAACACCCTCCCACTCCCCCCATTCCCTCTCCTCCTCCCTCTCCATCCCCTAGAGCAGTCAGGGTTTCCTGCCCTGTGGGAAGTTCAAGTTCCTCCCCCCTCCCTCCAGGTCCAGGGAAGATGAGAGTCCAAACAGACTGGATCCCCAAAATCCAGTATATGCAGAGGAAGCAAGTCCCAGTGTCATTGTCAATGGCTTTTCAAAAAGGCTCCGGGCCAGCCACATTCAGAGAATCTGGTTGGATCACGTCCTCGTTCAGTCCCAGTCCAACAGGCCTTAGTGAACTCTCATTATATCAGTCCCCTTGTATCAGTGGGTGCTCGCATCCCTCGCAGTCCTGATTACTTTTTTTTTTCTTCATCCTTCTGTTCCTCATTTGGACTGTGGAGTGCTCAGTTCGGTGTTCCAATATGGGTCTCCATCTGTATCGCCATCCAACGTCGGATGAAGGTTTCCTGTGCCCTTGCCTTCTTTGCTCACGATCTCTTTCCTTCTGCCTCTCACTTGGACCTAGGGAGCTAGGTCCAGTGTTCCAACGTGGTTCTCCGCCTCCATCTCCATCCATCTCCAGATGAGGGTTCTATGGTGACATGCAAAATATTCATCAGTATGGTTGTGGGCCAAGGCCGGTTCAGGCACCCTCTCCTCTGTCCAGAGAACCATCTGGGGATCTCTCCTTGGACCGGGGATCCCCTTTATAATCAAGTCTCTTGAAAACCCTAAAATGATTCCCTTAGTTGAGGTATATACTTGCCTGATCCCATATCCATCCTTCCTCCCTCCCCCCCATCCCAGTCCCCCGATCTTTCCCCAATCCTCCCCTACTCCCTTCTCTCTAACCCTCTCCCTTTCCGACAACCCTCCCACCCCCCCATGCACCCGAGGTTACCTGGGACTCTTGTCTATTTCCTACCTCCTGGCGGGTAGCTATATAATCTTCATCAGGTTCATCTTCTCATTTAGCTTCTCTAGGATCACGAATAATAGGCTCAAAGACCTTTAATTATGGTTAGAATCCACTTATGAGTGAATACATACCGTGTTCCTCTTTTTGGGTCTGGCTTACCTCACTCAGTAAAGCATTTTCTATTTCCATCCATTTGCATGCAAAATTCAAGATGTCATTGTTTTTTACCGCTGAGTAAAACTCTAATGTGTATATGTTCCACACCTTTTTTAACCATTCTTCTATTGAGGGGCACCTAGGCTGTTTCCAGGTTCTGGCTATTATAAATAGTGCTGCTATGAACATAGTAGAACAAATGCTTTTGTAGTATGTTAGGGAATCTCTAGGGTATATTCCCAAGAGTGGAATTGCTGGGTCCTGAGGTAGGTTGACTCCCAGTTTCCTGAGAAACCGCCACACTGATTTCCACAGTGGCTGCACAAGTTTGCATTCCCATCAACAATGGATGAGTGTTCCCCTCATTCCACATCCTCTCCAGCATAGGCTATCATTGGTGTTTTTGAGTTTGGCAGAAGAGCACTTTTGACATCTTTCTCTCCTTCCAACACGTGTGGATTCCCAGGATTGAACTCAGAACATCAGGCCGTGGTAGTAAATGCCTTTATCCCTTGAGCCCTGCACATCTTGCAAGCCATGGAAACTTTTTTTTTTTTTTTTTGGTGAGGCCAATATTTAAATTGGTAGACTTTGGAGTAAATCAGATTGCCCTCCTATAACATGGTTGAGCATAATCCAATTAGTTAAGGTCACATAAAAGAAAAAGGCTTCCCTCTGTCAGGGCCTTTGGACCACGTGTTCTTGCTGTGTAGTTGACTATAACTCTTGTCTGGGATCTAGACTGGCAACTTATCCTATTGAAGTTGGACTTATTAAGCCTGAACAATAGTATGAGCCAATTGAGCCAATTACACACACACACACACACACACACACACACACACACACACACACACACGTATAACCCTGTGGTTCTGTTCTTTGGTGGGCTCTGAACAATGCACCTAGCCACATTGTCTTACACTGGTCTCTCATCCACATGGACACACACCTATACTCCCAATAGAGGCCTGAAATCACACATAGTGCTTAGTCTCATTTGTGCTATGGTTTTTCTCCCATGGCTCGAAGCACTGCTATGGAGTCTCAGAGTTAACACACCTTTGGGTGTTTTTATATCACTATTCACTATTCTCATGCTTTGGAGCAAGAATTAAGTAGGATTAAGTGTACATAAACTCTGCAACATTGCAACTCATGATTTGATACAGTGGTTTGCAACCTTCTTAATGCTGCAACCCAAGAATACAGTTCCTCACTGTATTAATGGTGGTGACTCCCCAATCATAAAATTATTTTCATTGCTACTTCATAACTGCAATTTTGCTACTGTTATGAATAGTAATAAAAATTTTTTTTGGAATTAAAAGTTTGTCAAAGTGTTTGTGAACTGCAGGTTGAGAACCACCAATCTGATTAACTCAAACAGTTACTAAGACAGCAATAGGGAAGCAGAAAGTATAGCACAGCTAGGCTGTTCAAGGGGATAATTTACATCTTAGGGCATGGACCAAAAACATTCATATGCTGTATCTAGAGATTTTTGCCAATTCAAACCTGCTAAATTAAACCAAACCAGCGATAAGTCCAGTTCATCCTAACTGGTACTGAGGTCTGTTCCCCTGCCCTGCTCTCCTTAACATATTTTACATTCTCTGTTGCACGCAGAGCCTTCAATCCTCTGCCACACTATAAAATTGTTTTATTGTCATTTTTGTTGGCTCGTATCTTTCCTTTCTCTCCACCATAACTAAACAAGCTTTTTGTTCCCTTTGGTCATTAATAGTACCTGCAGAGAGTAGGTGATCAACGCATACTTAGGGAATGACTAAACAGCACGCATTCCTAGGAACTAAAAATAAAAATGTCAGGAGATGTTTCTTTTCCACAAAAACAGGTGTTTTAAGTGGATTTTCAGATGTAGATAAGGTAGAATGATGAAACATATGGAACTTTTATTCTCTGTTTTGAGTTCTGTTTGCTCAGCTGTCTCTTACAGCTCCTCCTTCACCTGCTGTTTTTATGTGGTTAAAAGAAAAGCACTCTCTTGTCCTCTTACTTGATAGATGTTTACATCTCAGTGCTTGCCATCCTATAACGTAGCTTATCTATACCTCTTCCTTGTCACATGCCCTGCCTATGATATATTATTGTTTTTTTTTTTTTAATCGAAGAATGGAACTGGAGTATATGTCATGTTTGTACATGGGAGGCCAATCTCATTTTTCTTAACATCTGATCATTAGCATTTTCAATAAAGGTAAGCCATAATTATTTATTTATTATCTTACAAACAGAGTTTCGTTTTCAGTTTCTTGCTGTCAAGAAAATAAAAACGTCAGGAGAGGTTTCTTTTTCACAAAAAAACAGGTGTTTTAAGTGGATTTCCCAGATGTAGAATTTCTGGGATGTTTGGTATTGTTTAAATGATCTACTCTCCACAATAATACCCACAAACACTTATTTGTCTTTATTTCTTACATTTTTTTCCTGGCTTTCCTGGGTTCAGGTGGGAGATTCTTGTCCAAAACTTATATCACTAGACGGCTCAAGGTGGCTGACATCTAGAAAGGACCGTCATTCATGCACATGGAGCCTCATTTGGCATGGGCTAGAGCTGGCTGGGGCTGGGTAAGCACCTTTCTTTCTCTACCTGGTCATCCTGCGCTTCCTTATCTCAGAGAATGGAGACTCGGACAGCTGATTTTCCAAGCAGGGAGGTACCAAGGAAGCTTGCCATGGCTCAGCCTAGATGTACTGAGCACTGAGTATTTTCATTCTGTTGGTAAAACACAAAGATGTAATAAAAGGCAAAAGATTTAAAGATCTGAAAAGCTCAGAATCCAGGGCCATTTCCAGTGTTGTAGCCATTTCTTCTCATATTTACTGCCATATTCCTGCTATTCTAATTTTAGTTCCTGTGAATGCATTCTGTTTATTCATTCCATAAGTATGCATTGATCACCTAATCTCTGCAGGTACTATTAATGACCAAAGAGGGAAAAAACTTGTTTAGTTATGGTGGAGACAAAGGAAAGATATGAGCCAACAAAAATAATAATAAAACAATTTTATAGTGTGGCGGAGAGTTGAAGGCTCTGTGTGTAACAGAGAGTGTAAAGTATGTTAAGGAGAACAGGGCAGGGGAACAGATCTCAGTACCAGTTAGGATGAACTGGGCTTTGCATCAAGAGGATGGAATCTGAATAAGAATTTGTGTTCTGATCCCCCATTTAAAGGATCAAAACAAAGCAAAGCAAAGCAACGCAAAACAAAATCCAGGAAATCGAGGAGGGGACCACACCATGGTGTGATCAATGCAACATACAGGAAATGACCTGTTAAGAACAAGGCCTTCCTGTATTTTCGCAACTTGGACCTAGAACTAGTATCAAAATAAAACTGGAGATTCAGAAAAGAAGCAAGTTGCAAATTAGTAAGGTAATTTTATTTAGTTTTGCAATCTTATTTGCCTAGGATGTACTGTAAATCCTGAAAGCAGGTTTTGTTGTTGTTGCAAGCAAGGTGGAGGATCCTTCAGGAAGTTCAGCTGTCTATATCAAAGACTCCAGGAATTTCAGAACTGAAGTGACCCTAGATGTCCTTTGTCCTGTCCCCGGAGAAGAGGAAACCAAAGCCTTAGAAGCTTGTCCTGTTCAGGGTAACCGGGGCCGGTAGTCAGGCTTCCTTCAATATTGTTTTCTTTATTAATATGACGATGAGGGGACCTTAGTGGGTGATGATGGTATGGATGTGGGGAGAAATGGCCTATGCACTTTACTAAGTCCCTTGATTCTCATGGAGTTCCAACGCCGTTCAGTGATGAATCCCAGATTCAAAGCTTGAACTGGGGCTGAGTCCACGGCGCTCAATTACTTATCAGGAATTTTGTTGTTTTGACAGCAGACAAACCTGTGTGATTACCAGAGGCAGCTGCAGGCCAGATGGAACCGGCGAAACTGACTGCGCTTTCGTTTCCAGAAACTTCTGTGCTGGGGACGAAAGCATATGCTTAGCTACACTCTTGCCTCCATTCAAGCAAGACCAATTTTAGTGTTCATTTCTTTAGCTGATCTGCATTCTCTCTTTCACCTATTCAAACGTCATGCGGGCTTACAGCCCCACTTTAAGTCTCCATGCCAGTCTGTCTGCCTACTCTACCCTACACTGGCCACGTGGCCCTCGGATCTATCTCACTTGCTATATTGTACCAACTGAGCTCTGAAATATCTATTCTCTCCGAGTTAATATTGGATCTGGATCAGTGGCTACACATCACAATTATCTGGAGAGACTGCAAGAATCCAGATCAATTAAATTCAAATGTGAAATCTGATCACCTGTACAACTTTAAAACCTCCCTAGTGGATTTAGTATATAGTCAATTTGCCAAACTTGCTCCCCCTATATAGTCTCCTTTGTTAGAGGTAAGGAATGGGGATTAAATTTGTTTCATATGTCATCCGGTCCTAAACTTGGTCAGGGTGGTGTCTTACAGGCAGTGATGGCTGGATAATGCCTGGAAGAGCCCCACTGCCTGTGATTTAGGTGCTTTGCCACCACATCTCTTTAGCAGTTGGAAAAGGCAGTGATGAAGGTATTAAGTTTTGGGTAAAAATGAGTTTGGATCCTGGTTGCTCTACTCAGTTATAAGAGCTTGGGCAATTTGACCAGTTTGACCCTGATTAATCTCAATTGCCTATTTGATAAGATTGAGGATCCTCTGAGAGATGGGGCCTTGGGAATGTCTAGGAGAGGTTACCTTGATTAGCCTAACTGAGGTGGAAAGTCCCACAGGATCTACATGGGATCCTGTCGGGCTCTGTCTGACTTATTTGCCCATACTTGAAGGGAAGATTGAGAAAGAAAAAGACAGGAGACAACAGAGAGAACTGGGAGCGCATCCAGTGAATATCGTGATCCGCCCAAATTTATTTCTCTTAGTTCTTATATACCCCAAGCAGAAAAGAGGGAAAAAGACTTCCTTACCATGATACAAGGAACAAATGAATGTAATTACTTCCCTAATTCTCAAGACACGTATTAATCACACCTTAGCTCAAACATTCTGTTGTATTACCTTAAAGGAACAAAAATAGGTTTGAACTCTCTGACTTTTATTCAGGGTGGAACAGATTCACTTCTGTGGGTCTCCACAGGATCTTGAACTGTAGAAGCAGAGACAGGGCAACGAAGAGTCATTCATTCCTTTCTGCTTCCTGATGTGGCTGCAATGTGACCAGTGTCAAAAACTCTTGATCCCTTGGCTTCCCTACTGTGACTGACTCCACCTTTGACCCCATGAGCCAAAATAAATTCTTTAATTCTGCTGAAGTTGCTTTTGTCAAATTACTTTATTGGATCAATGGAAGTGTAGTTAAAACAGGCACCAGGATTGGGGTCTTTTTGTGATAATAAGGACCATGAGGGTTTGTGGTCTTTAGAATTGTTTTGTGACTGGAACATAGAAGAGTTTGGTATTCTGAGGGAGAAAAAACTCTAGCATGTTGGAAGCAGAGCTTAATTCTGGTAGGAATTATTGGAAGAATGCTGGGAGAAACGTGGACAGTGGAGGCCCAGGTCACAATGTCTTAGAGACAAACAAGGAATCTATTAGGAAATAAGCTAAGAGGCATTCATGTGATATTTTGGTTAAGAATCTGGCTTCAACCTGCCCATGGCCTGAAAATTGGAGTTAAGATGGAGTTGGGACCAGCAAAAAAAATTATACTTCCTCCCTATCATCTATTTTGTCAAATTATTTTATTGTAGCACCCAGAAAAGTAACTAAAACAGAAAACAATGAGTACCAGGATTTCTGCTGTGATAAACCTGATCGTGTTGTTCAGGTAACTGGAACAGGGTACCAGGGGAATGTGGGCTAGAAAAGCCTTGAAGACAGATAAGTAGGGCCATTCTGCTGAGAACTTCGAAAACAATGATGCTGAGAGAAATGCAGACAGTAGGGCCCTGGTTCATGAGGTTTCGGGGGAAGCAAGTACTCTGTCAGGAACGGGACTATCAGAGGTCATCTGTGTGATGTTCTGGAAAGAATTTGGTAGTACTCTTCCTGTATCTGAAGAATATTAGTGAAGTGAAGTTAAAAGGTGATGGATTAAATTTATTGGAAGACCTGCCCACTGTGGGTGTGGGTGACATTATTCCCATTCCCGGCTCTGAAATCTTGTCCTGAATACAAGAAAGAAAATGAGTTGAGCACAGGGGATCATCATTTTGCTTTTTGACTGTGGATACAATGTGACCCGCTCCCTCAAACTCCACTGCCATCCGTCTCCCCACCATCGTGGAGTGTAACTTTGTACTCTGAATCAAAATAACCCTTTCCTCCCTCAGATTGATTTTGTCAGATTATTTTATCACAGTAACAGGGACTGCAACTAAGGCAGAAGGTTAATTGGATTTTTGTGTTTCAGGTTAGCTAGCTATAAAATGATAATAAGTATGTCACTTGCCTCATAAGAATCTTAGGAAGGTGAAGTTTTAAAATGTGGTTAAACTTAACATGTTAAATGTATTTGGATAATTAATGTATAGGCATATAGTGTACATTGTTAATTATATCCATATTGTTGGACAGCAGCTCTCTATACTGTTTTATCTTTGCATGCCTAAAACTCTCTGCGTAGAGTTCTACATAGCAAACCCTCATTTTCTTCCTTTGGTATCCATCATTCTATTTCTTTCTTTTATTTTATGAGTCTCATTTGCTCATGCATTGTTTTCTAACATAAATATTTACAAAAATAAATCCTAAATTCATTGTTAGAAAACTTATATCCTTCCATTTATTTATGGCTGACTTTTAGAAAGTTATTTAATTTCTCTAGATTCATATGCATTTTCCTATATTTTGTGTGCCTTACATCTGTGTGCTCATACATACACACATAATATAAGAACATGCGTTTCTTCCAGTCTTCACCTACTTCACATAGGGATGTAGCTTTACCATTACCCAGTATTCTGATTGTTTCTGGGGATTACTGTATTGTGAATTTTACTTCTCCATTTCCAATCCTCCTCTTCCTTTTTCTTCTCTCTCTGCCTGTCTCCTCTCCCTCTCTTTCCTTCTCTCTCTTCCTCCAACATTTTTGCTCTCTCTATCATTTCTGTTCAATAGTTCATGCTATTGTGAACTCTGAGGTGGCATCCAGCTCTTTCATTCTTAGCATACACTTGAACTAGAATATGTCTTGAAGTCAGATCAGATAGGAATCGGTAGCCTCTGGAGAAGGTGGAGCATTGCACACATGCTCTATTGCTGCTTCTCCCTATCCAGAGAGTAGCTCCCCAGATTCACTGGCTTGTCACTTCTGTTTCTGATTCCCAGAGAACATTTCAAACCCACAGAACATGATGTGTTTTGTTCTCAGTACTTTTCAGGTACACATTAGCAGCCTAAATTGAGAAATAAACCACTACTTTCACGAGACATCCCAAACCAGGGAATATTGGACAGCTGATCCACCAACTCTTTCTCTCCCCAGTGAGAAGCCTGTGGATTTTTTTTCCCCTTCCTGACTCAGGAGGAAATGAGGAGAAATGGTGAATATATATCAATTTCTTCTTTTTGGGCTCCAACATGGTAACATCTTGTCAGAGTTTATACCCAGATAAGATTCGTTTCTTGAGTAGATCCTTCAGGATCTAAATGTTAGATCTGTGTCCCAGCCTTCTCTCTCTGTCTCTCTCTCTCTCTCTCTCTCTCTCTCTGTCTCTCTCTGTCTCTCTCTGTCTCTGTCTCTCTGTCTCTCTCTGTCTCTCTCTCTCTCCTGGTAGACTCTCGTAGTTGTGAATTATTTCCTGAGTATGCTCACTGAGCCATACAGGGTCCTTGGTGAATGAGTGTCCCCAGTTTTCCTACCAACTATTAGGGGGTTGCTTTTATGCTCGTGCAAGGTGTAAGAGGTGTTCATTTGGTTTCTAGATTTGTTATCAAGTAATTGTGTGACGTAGTGCTGAATTGGTTTCTCTGTGTATAAGGGAGAGTCTTGTAGGTGTGTCTTGCCTGTAGCCTGTGGACCACTTTTGTCCCAGGGTAGCTATCTACACAACCAATCATGCTTGTAGTTGGCAGCATCATACAGCAGCATCGAGAGGCGAACCCCACTGGTGGGGCTTCTTTTACTCCCTTTTTATTGATGTTGTCCCTCAAGGATAAGTGTCAATGCAGGAAAGACTTTAAAAAGTTCTTCCCATTTAGTGGACACTCTTATAATTGACAGTTTCTTTTGTTCCTCTGCCATAAGGAAGTTGATATCTCTTTTACCTCACAGTCTCTTTTTCTTATTTCTCTTTGAAGACTGAGAAAACAACACAGTGAGTGTTAAATAATATAGGTCCTAGTCTATTGAATTCAGTGTCAGAGAGGAAACAGAACTAAAAATAAGCCACACTTGTTTCATATGAATCATCAATACACTGCTGGTGTGATTATTTTCTTCTATGAGATGGTCCTGAAGAGTAATTGTATCTTACAAGAGTTTCCGAATAGCACAATCCATGTCTGTCGTCTGCAGTTCCTTAGTTCAGAAAGAAGCAGACTAATATAACTCATAAGACTAATCTGATTGAACCATTACCTCTGGACAAATAATAATAGAGACAGTTATTATCGAACCCACTTAAATACCATTGACATTCTAAAACCGTGTGTGGGCAGGTTTGATTGCCTGAGCAGATCCTTTGGGAGGATGCAGGTTGTACTGAGATATCTTTCTCAATAGTGCTCCACCTTATTTTGTTTTTTTACTTTTATTATATTTTTAAGTGTGTGTGTGTGTGTGTGTATTTATGAAAAAAAGAGAGAGAGAGAAAGAGAGAGAGAGAGAGAGAGAAAACATGCTTATGAGTATATGTATCTACAGAGGTCAGAGCAGCTGGAGACAGACAGCTGTGAGCCACCTGACTTGTGTATTTGTGTACTGGAAACTGAACTTGGGTCCTCTGCCAGAGCTCTTAAATTCCGAATTATTTCTCCAGTCCCAACCACCTTATTTTTCAGATTGATCCCGAGCTTACCATTTTAATTAGTAAGACCTAACCAGCAAGACCCTATGATCTTCCTGACTCTGACCCCTAAGAGAAGGACTACAAAAATTTTACCACATGGGCATTTATATAGATGCTGGGGATCTGAACTCATGTCTTCATGGTTGTTCAGTGAGGACTGTATTCATTGAGCCACCTCCCCAGGTTCTCATTGGGACTTTAATAGTAAGAACTAACTGGCTGTAGGCTTATGCTAATATTTATATTAATATTATTGCATGGCCAGCTACATATCACTGTATCAATTTCTAAAGTAACATCTGAGGTAAGATGCTATAGCTGAACTAGCACATTTTTGAGAGTTATAGGGGCACTGGAAATAATTATGCCAAGATAACAGGTATCACACCTTAGAACTCTGTCTTCTTGACTGTGATGAAATATCATATGCATAGCAACTGTCCACAGTGATGGGTTTCTCTGTGGCATGTCCATGCACACATCTGTAATGGTTTAGATAAAGTGACACAGTTTCATGAGGGCCAGCAGGCCACGAGGGCAGTCGGTCCCACCACCCAAGGCCTCTGTGGGTCCCAGGCAGGTGGGAGTCGGCTGGTGAGAGACCTCAGTGGGTTAGCTGGAGACTGGTCCCACGAGGAGCAGCAGAGGGTGGCAGATGGATAGATGCCATGCAGAGAAAGTGAGTATAGTTTATTTATTGAGTTATAGAAGGAAAGGGAAAGAGGAGGGAGAAGCCACAGCACCTCTTCCAAAGAGAGACTGAGTAGAGAGAGAGAGAGAGAGAGAGAGAGAGAGAGAGAGAGAGAGAGAGAGAGCAAGGCTAGAGGCAGAAAAAAGATCACTTCGCTTGGGTGGGATGGAAGGGGGGAGTAGGCAGGGCTTGTCTCTTAAAGGGACAGGACAGACTATTACAATACCCTCTCAGGGTGGAAGGAAGATGCCAATTCTCGTTTGTGCATCCCTCTCTTATTCTGCCTTGACGATCTCTCCAATTTGGTTCTCTATGCCTGTTCTCCCATGTTCCTGAAGCTTTTAGACACCTCCGGAAAGACTGATTGGTGAGCACCCAGATAAGAACAGTTCTTGATCCTGGACATAAGTTTTAAAAGTAAAAGAGGGCGGCAACTTCAAGGAGTTAAAAATTTAGGATATTTTTCTCTGAAGAGAAACCAGTGTTGCAGGAAGAATGTAATTCATCTTCAGTTGTAATGATGAAGGCTATAGCTATAATTAAGCCTATATCTCTATTCTTGCCTCATCTGTCTATTCATGGGATTGTCCTCCTCTGCATCCAGCTAGTTGAGATTTCTATGTGAAGTTTGCCCAGTTAGGAAAATCGTCCTCTCATGGGATATAAAGAAAAAAATTCAGCATCAATTGCACAATAGCGCTGTTCAGAGAGAACCATGCTAGAAGTGTTCCCTAGTTACCACCCTCCTGTGGTAACAATGGTAGATAATTGCCTTTTAAACATTGTTTCAGAATTTCCCCCCAAATCCCCATGGATGCTTCGATTTAACTTCTGAAACAGTTTGCATTGTTAAGTTCCCACGCGTAAGGCATAGTTTGAGAAAGATGTCATTCCTTCCCTTAAGTCAGAAATTACCTCAGTTTCCAAAAGTTGCAAGATTGCAGTTCGGCTGCAGTGCTTTTAGGCTGCTCCTCTTTTTGGTATATTTTACATTCCAATGTTTTTGGAAGGCAGGTTGTCGAGAGCCCCCAGTGCCCCTCTGGTGCCCTGGTGACTTTCAAAGATAGGTTGTTATTCCACACAATCCACGCAAATCTTGACCTTTCCTTCGCACCCCCTTATTGCTCTTTATTATACAAGCGACCTTGAGATGGAGGCTCGGTCCCAGGAGGGTTGAGGTCTTGAGCTTTTCTACTCAGCAGAGCGAGGAATTTAGTCATGGGATGCACTGGCTCACTGAATCTTCCCTGGGGCCTCGGGTGATGCTATTTTGAATTTCCTGCATTCCTTCCTTTGCAGCTGAGTATATGTCTGTTTGTGCTTGTCGCGCACCTTGACTATAGCTAGAGGCAAGGCTGGAGACAACAAACACCAAGAATTTATCTTTCTGGAGAAAGGAAGTCTGGTTAAAACTATCTGTCTGGTTTTCCAAATACATATTTTATTCCCCTTTCTTATTGAAAAGTTTTTACCTCCCAACAGATCACCTCCCATAAAAGCTGTATATGAAACTAGCTAGCTGAAGCAAGGGCATTAACACAACTCAACTTTTGCAGAAGCCTATTAAAAAGAAGAATCCTGATTAGAGACCTTTGCTGGACTCCTAAATCCTTAGTTAATGTGAATCTACTTCCCTCTACTTTGAGTGTGAATGCCTAGATTCAGTTAGGGTGAAAGAATTAACATCAGTGGGGCTGGAGAGATGGCTCAGTGGTTAAGAGCATTGCCTGCTCTTCCTAAGGTTCTGAGTTCAATTCCTGGCAACCACATGGTGGCTCACAACCATCTGGAATGATGTCTGGTGCCCTCTTCTGGCCTGCAGACATACAGACAGAATATTGTATACACAATAAATAAATTAATATTTTTTAAAAAATAGAGTTTCTGTTAAAAAAATTAACATCAGTGGACTTTGGAGTACACAAAGCTCTTTTAGACTCCAAGAAGCTAGACTGCAAAATGGGGAAGAGCCCTGACTCTGAGTTGTCATTTTCAATTTGAATTCCTAGACTGACACTGCTGGGGTTCTGACAGGCCACCCATATTTTACTTTCCTTATCTATGTAATCAGGATAATGAAAATGTAATTCACGTGGTTGTTCTGAAGGTTAAATGAAATGAGGGCATAAAGCCCAGTATCTGGCACTATAGCATGATAAATAGAAGGCATGTTTCTCATTTATCACATGATGAGGACAGGCGTGTGAAGTGACCTTGCTACACTGCCCAGCTCATTACATTCTGCAGCGGCTCCTTTCTCAGTGCTGTGGCCAGCAAAGATTCACATTGCAATTCAAATGAAATCTCTTGAAAATCTGAAGATCATTAAAGACTAGCGCATGGTGTTCTTTCCTAACACTTTCTGTTTTTCAGCTAGTGTGGATACAGTGATAGGACCATTATTAAATAAACGTGCCCCCCGATAAAAGCAATGACAAGACTACAGATATGGATACACATGCTGATGCTTATTAGCAAGGTGCTTGTATATTTCTTCCAAGGGAAATCTCATACAACTTTGATTGATTGCAATACCATCTAATGCAATTTTGTTCAACTTTATAGCAGTGATAGCTTGCACAGGATGTTACCTGCCAGACATTGTGCTAAATGCTTTGTGAGGACTGGGTCCTCTGCTCTTTATTACATTGCCTCAACAGTCAGTGAGAAAATAGAATTAAAAAGGGGTCAAGACACACAGCCAGCAAGTGGCAGAGCCGGCATCTTTGAACTTGGCCTTGGGATGTTCACACTGCCGATGAGGTTGCCGTGTTCCTTTATCTATATGCTACAATTTATGCAGAACTCCTGCTTTCAATTGAGAGTTTGAATTTTTGGTTGTTGTGGTTAGAGATTGATGCCTACATGATTTGTCTTTATAAACCTTGGGACCTGAATCTTACACAGGCTTTACCGAGCAGAGACACTCCACACTGTATTCCACTAAAGGAGGAGTGTCAACTTTGTAAGGATCCATAGAGCATTAAAGGGAGACTGTTCGTAGAAGCCTCTAGACTGGCTCCCATATTTTCCTGTTACAGATCAGGCATGTGGCTTTGTCGTAATAAATTGTTGGTTTGAGTATCATCCTACACTGAAAAGCAGGAGCACAGGAAAGCTGCACATGGGAGGTGCAGGGAAATGATCACAACGCCACCAAAGTAAGCACTGTCTAAATCACAGTGTGTGTTTGAAAGCACTACAGAAGGCATGTGTTTTGGGAAGCTTCCTTTGGTATATGTTGACAAGATCCTCACTTCTTCTTCAGTGTCGGGTTTCTAGGTACCAGGGGATCATAAAGTAAGAAAACAAGAAAATCTGGGACCAGGAAGTCTTGTCCAAGCTGCGCCTTATGCCAAATAAGCTTCTTAAGAAGTAACAGCATCCTATACTGGTTTGCAATGGAAAAATGGGACAAAGTCAGCAGAAAGCTGTCATCCAATGCAGTGAAGTCAGCTGGAAGCTACTCAAGCCGTGTGGCACAAATGGAAATCTCAAGTGGGTCATAGAACTAGTGCTCAGTGGCCTTGACACTGATGGCCACAGCTGTCCAAGGTGAGAAAGCTGAGCTCCCAGGATCTGAAACTGAAGTCCTCTCAAGACCCTGGCCCGAGGGTCTTTGCCAAGCACCTTTCTGGATTTAGACAAGGAATTATATTTCTCCACCATATTTTGGGGTCTCAGTAAAGCCTTGGATTGACCAGTCACTCAAAATTTGGTTAGTAGGGCCCAATATTCCTTCTTTCCTCTCACTCATTGTATGAGTCATTATATGGAACACAATAGGCACTTAAAATACATGCTTTCTAATAATGGTTAGACAATATTTTAGTGTGTTCAATTTTGTCTTCTTTTTTTAAATTTGTTTGTTTATAAAAATTTCCACATCCTCCCCTCCTCCCCATACCCTCCCATACCCCCCACTACCTCTCCTCCCCCCCACTCCCTCTCCTCCATCCTCTCCAGTCCAAAGAGCAGTCAGGGTTTCCTGCCCTGTGGGAAGTTCAAGTTCCTCCCCCCTCCCTCCAGGCCTAGGAAGGTGAGCATCCAAACAGACTAGGATCTCAAACAGACAGTACATGCAGACAAAGCAAGACCCAGTGCCATTGTCAATGGCTTCTCAGTCAGCCCCCATGTCTGGCACATTCAGAGAATCTGGTTTGATCACATGCTTGTTCAGTCCCAGTCCAGCAGGACTTGGTGAGCTCTCATTCGATCAGTCCCCTTGTATCAGTGGGTGAACGTACCCCTCGCGGTCCTGATTTCCTTTTTCATGTTCTTCCTCCTTCTGCTCCTCATTTGGACCTTGAGGGGCTCAGTCTGGTGCTCCAATGTGGGTCTCTGTCTGTATCGCCATCCATCTTTGGATGAAGGTTCCCTCTGGTCCTGCCTATCTTGCTCAAGTTTTTCCTCCTTCTGCTTCTCATTTGGATCTAGGAAGTTAAGTCCAGTGTTCCAAAATGTGTCTCTGTCTCTATCTCCATCCATCGCCAGATAAGGTTCTATGGTGATATGCAAAATATTCATCAGTATGGTTATGGGCCAAGGCCAGTTCAGGCACCCTCTCCTCTGCTGCCCAGGGAAGAATCTGGGGACCTCTCCTTGGGCCTGAGAAGCCCTCCAGAAACAAGTCTCTTGCCAACCCTAAAATGGGTCCCTTAGTTGAGATATATACTTGCCTGCTCCCATATCCATCCTTCCTCCCCCATCTCATTCCCTCACGCCATCACCAATCCTCCCCCTCTCCCTTCTCTCTAACCATTTCCCCTTACTTCCACCCTCCCAACCTCCCCACCCCCGTGCACCCAAGTTTGCCTTGCAATCTTGACTACTTCCTATATTCAGGAGGATAACTATATGATTTTCTTCAGGTTCACCTTCTTATTTAGCTTCTCTAGGATCACGAATTATAGGCTCAAAGACCTTTAACTATGGCTAGAATCCACTTATGAGTGAGTACATACCATATTCCTCTTTTTGGGTCTGGGCTACCTCACTCAGTAAAGCATTTTCTATTTCCATCCATTTGCATGCAAAATTCAAGATGTCATTGTTTTTTACCGCTGAGTAAAACTCTAATGTGTATATGTTCCACACCTTCTTTAACCATTCTTCTATTGAGGGGCACCTAGGTTGTTTCCAGGTTCTGGCTATTACAAATAGCGCTACTATGAACATAGTTGAACAAATGCTTTTGTAGTATGATAGGGAATCTCTTGGGTATATTCCCAAGAGTGGAATTGCTGGGTCCTGAGATGGGTTGACTCCCAATTTCCTGAGAAACTGCCACACTGATTTCCACAGTGGCTGCACAAGTTTGCATTCCCACCAACAATGGATGAGTGTTCTTTTCACTCCACATCCTCTCCAGCATAGGCTATCATTGGTGTTTTTGAGTTTAGCTGTTCTGACAGGTGTAAGATGGTATCTCAAAGTTGATTGCTAAGGAGGTTGAGCATGACCTTAAGTGTCTTCTGGCCATTCGAAGTTCATCTGTTGTGAATTCTCTGTCCAGTTCAGTACCCCATTTTTTTAATTGGGTTAATTAGAGTTTTAGTATCTAGCTTCTTAAGTTCGTTGTATATTTTGGAGATCAGACCTTTGTCTGTTGAAGGGTTGGTGAAGATCTTCTCCCAGTCAGAAGGTAGTCTTTTTGTCTTACTGACAGTGTCCTTTGCTTTATAGAAGCTTCTCAGTTTCAGGAGGTCCCATTTATTCATTGATTCTCTTATTGTCTGTGCTACTAGAGTTCTACTTAGGAAGTGGTCTCCTGTGCCTATATCTTGTAGACTACTTCCCACTTTCTTTTCTATCTGGTTCAAAGTGGTCAGATTAATGTTGAGGTCTTTAATCCATTTGGACCTGAGTTTTGTGCTTGGTGATAGAAATGGATCTACTTTCATTCTTCTACAGGTTGACATCTAGTTATGCCAGCACCATTTGTTAAAGATGCTTTCCTTCTTCCATTGTATACCTTTAGCTCCCTTGTCAAAAATCAGGTGTTCATAGGTTTGTGGGTTAATATCCGGGTCTTCTATTTGATTCCATAGGTCGACTTCTCTGTTGTTATGCCAATACCAAGCTGTTTTCAATACTGTAGCTCTGTAATAGAGTTTGAAGTCAGGGATGGTAATGCCTCCAGAAGTTCCTTTATTGTATAAGATTCTTTTGGCTATCCTGGGTTTTTTGTTTTTCCATATAAACTTGATTATTGTTCTCTCAAGGTCTGTGAAGAAGTTTGATGGGGTTTTGATGGGGATTGCATTGAATCTATAGATTGCTTTTGGTAGAATTGCCATTTTTACTATGTTGATTCTTCCAATCCAAGAACAGGGGAGGTCTTTCCATTTTCTGGTGTCCTCCTCAATATCTTTCTTTAAAGACTTAAAGTTCTTGTCAAATAGGTCTTTCACTTCCTTGGTTAGAGTTACCCCAAGATATTTTATGCTATTTGTGGCTATCGTGAAAGGTGATGTTTCTCTGATTTCCCTCTCTGCTTCTTTATCCTTTGTGTATAGGAGGGCAACCAATTTTTTGGAGTTGATCTTGTATCCTGCCACATTACTAAAGGTGTTTATCAGCTGTAGGAGTTCTTTGGTAGAGTTTTTGGGGTTGCTTATGTATACTATCATATCGTCTGCAAATAATGAAAGTTTAACTTCATCCTTTTCAATTTGAATCCCCTTGATTCCCTTATGTTGTCTTATTGCTATTGCTAGAACTTCAAGCACTATATTGAAGAGGTATGAAGTGAGTGGGCAGCTTTGTCGTGTTCCTGATTTTAGTGGAATGGCTTTGAGTTTCTCTCCATTCAGTTTGGTGTTAGCTGTTGGCTTGCTGTATATTGCTTTTATTATATTTAGGTATGGTCCTTGTATCCCCAATCTCTCCAATACCTTTATCATAAAGGGGTGTTGAATTTTGTCAAAAGCTTTTTCAGCATCCAATGAAATGATCATGTGGTTTTTTCTTTCAGTTTATTTATATGATGGATTACATTGATAGATTTGCATTTGTTGAACCAGCCCTGCATCTCTGGAATGAAGTCCACCTGATCATAATGGATGATTTTTCTAATGTGTTCTTGGATTCGGTTTGCCAGGATTTTGTTGAGAATTTTTGCGTCGATGTTCATGAGTGAGATTGGCCTGTAATTGTCTTTCTTGGTTGTGTCTTTGTGTGGTTTTGGTATCTGGGTAACTGTAGCTTCATAGAAAGAGTTTGGCAATGACTCTTCTGTTTCTATATTGTGAAATACATTAAGGAGTGTAGGTATTAGCTCTTCCTGGAAGTTCTGGTAGAATTCTGCATTGAAACCATCTGGTCTTGGGCTTTTTTTTGGTAGGGAGTTTGTTGATAACAGCTTCTAATTCTTCACGACTGACAGGTCTATTTAGATTGTCCACCTGGTCTTGGTTCAACTTTGGTATATGGTACTTATCTAAAAAAATGTCCATTTCTTTTACATTTTCCAATTTTGTGGCATACAGGCTTTTGTAGTAAGAGCTAATGATTCTCTGAATTTCCTCTGTGTCTGTGGTTATGTCCCCTTTTTCATTTCTGATCTTATTAATTTGCATGTTTTCTCTCTGCCGTTTGAATAGTTTGGCTAGGGGTTTGTCAATCTTGTTGATTTTCTCCAAGAACCAGCTTTTTGTTTCATTGATTCTTTGAATTGTTTTCTGTGTTTCTATTTTGTTGATTTCAGCCCTCAGTTTGATTATTTCCAATCTTCTACTCCTCCTGTGTGAATCAGCTTCTTTTTTTTCTAGTGCTTTCAAGTGTGCTGTTAAGTCTCCAATGTGTGCCTTCTCCGTTTTCTTTAATTGGGCACTTAGTGCTATGAACTTTCCTCTTAGCACTGCTTTCATAGTGTCCCATAGGTTTGAGTATGTTTTGTCTTTATTTTCATTAAATTCAAGGAAGACTTTAATTCCTCTCTTTATTTCTTCCTTGACCCTGGGGTGATTTAATAATTGACAGTTCAACTTCCATGATTTTTTTGACTTCCTGGGGGTAGCATTGTTGTTGAATTCTAACTTTAATCCATGGTGATCTGACAAGACACAGGTAGTTCCTAATATTTTTTTTGTATCTGTGGATGTTTGCTTTGTTACCGAGTATGTGGTCAATTTTTGAGAAGGTTCCATGGGCTGCAGAGAAGAAGGTATATTCTTTCCTTTTTGGGTGGAATGTTCTATAGTTATCTGTCAAGTCCATTTGATTCAATACCTCCAATAATTCTCTTATTTCTCTGTTGGGTTTCTGTCTGATTGATCTGTCCATTGGTGAGAGAGGTGTGTTGAAGTCTCCTACTATTAGTGTGTGTGGTTTGATGACTGCCTTGAGTTCTAGAAGTGTTTCTTTTACATAAGTGGGTGCCTTTATATTAGGGGCATAGATATTCAGAATTTAGACTTCCTCCTGATGAATTGTTCCTGTTATGAGTATGAAATGTCCATCTCCATCTCTTCTAATTGATTTTAGTTTGAAGTCAATTTTGTTAGATATTAGAATGGCCACACCTGCTTGTTTCTTAGGTCCGTTTGCTTGGAAAACCTTTTCCCAACCCTTTACTCTGAGTTATTGTCTGTCTTTGTGGTTGAGGTGTGTTTCTTGTAAACAGCAGAATGTTGGATCCTGTTTTCGTATCCAATCTCTAAGTTGTGCCTTTTTATAGGTGAATTGAGTCCATTGATATTAAGTGATATTAATGACCAGTGGTTGTTGACTACAGTTATTTTTTTTGGGGGGGGGTAGTAGAGTGCATGTGTTTCCCTTCTTTGAGTTGTGCTTGTGAAGGGTCGCTAGATGTCTGAGTTATTATAGGCGGTGTTGGGAATGTTGGATTCCTTGGGTTGTGATTTTCCTTCTAATACTTTCTGTAAGGCTGGATTTTTAGCTACGTATTGTTTAAATTTGTTTTTATCCTTGATTATTTTCTTTCTCTGTTGATAGTGAATGATAGCTTGGCTGGGTATAGTAGTCTGGGCTTGCATCCATGGTCTCTTAGTTTCTGCAGTACCTCTATCCACGATCTTCTGGCTTTCATGGTTTCCATAGAGAAGTCTGGTGTAAGTCTGATAGGTTTACCTTTATAAGTCACTTGATCTTTTTCCTTTGCAGCTCTTAATATTCTTTCTTTAATCTGAATGTTTTGTGTTTTGATTATTATATGGCGAGGGGATTTTTTTTTTGATCAAGTCTATTCGGTGTTCTGTATGCTTCTTGAACCTTCATAGGGATATTGTTCTTTAGGTTGGGAAAGTTTTCTTCTATAATTTCGTTGAATATATTTTCTGGACCTTTGATCTGCAATTCTTCTCCTTCTTCTACCCCTATTATTCTTAGATTTGGTTTTTTTTTTATTGTGTCCCACATTTCCTGAATGTTTTGTGATGAGAATTTGTTGGATTTTCTGTTTTCTTTGGTCAGAGCATTTATTTTCTCTATGGTGTCTTCAGAGTCTGAGATTATTTCTTCTATCTCTTGTATTCTATTGGTTATGCTTATTTCTGAAGTCTCTGTTCATTTACCTAGATTTTCCATAGCCAGCCGGCCCTTGGTTTGTGTTTTCTTCATTGCCTCCATTTCAGTTTTCAAATCTTGAACTGTTTCCATTACCTGTTTGATTGTTTTTTCTTGGTTTCCCAGAATTTCATTTACGGATTTACTCATTTCTTCAAACTTTTTGGTATAATTCTCTTCCATTTCTTTACTCATTTCCTTATTATTATAACATAATCTTTTTGTTATACTTATCTTCCATTTCTTTACGGCAGATTTTCACCTCTTGTTTAAGTTCCTCTATTATTTTCATAAAGATCTGCTTAGAGTCGATTTCTTCTATTTCTTCTTGAGTAGGGTGTTCAATTCTTCTAGTTTCGTGATCCCTGGATTCTGGTGATGTCATGTTGCCTTTCAGGTTGTTGGAGGAATTCTTGCATTGGTGCCTGCCCATCTCCTCCTCTCTGGATGAAACTCCTCAGCATTCTCTGGATAGAATTCCTCAGCATTCTCTGGATAGGACTCCTCAGCACTAAAACAGGGACATCTGGTATTCCAAGAACACAGGAGACAAAAGGGCGGCAGCAATGGGGGCCGGGAGGCGTCCCGTGGAACACCGAAGACCCTGCCTCAGAAGCTGAGGGGGGAGTGGCTGTGCTCTCTTCCGGGACAGACCACCCTGGCGAGCACCCACTCACCTCTCTGGATAGAACTCCTCCTGTCTTCTTTTTTTTTTTAAAACTATATTATTCCTACTGATACATGAGCATAAGGGATCTTTTCATTCCCTGTTTTCTTCAGGATAGCTACAACAAAACTGACAAAAACTGCTGGAAGTATCATAGTTCCAGATTTCAAGTTGTACTAAAGAGCTAGAGTAGTAAAATCATCATGTTATTGGTACAAAAACAGATCAATGGAATCAAATATAAGATCCATACATAACACTACACACTTATGGACACCTGAACTTTGATGAAAAATCCAGAAATATACGTTGGAAGAAAAGAAGCATCTCCAACAAATGGTGTTGGCCAAACTGGACAGCTGTATGTAGAAGAATTCAAATGGATCTATACTTATCACCCAGCGCAAAATTCAAGTCCAAATGGATCAAAGACTTCAACATAAAACCAGATAGACTGAACCTAATAGAAGATGAAGTGGAGAATAGACTTGAACACACTGACACAAGAGGAGACTTTCTCATTAGAACATTGCTACCATAGGTACTAAAATCAGTAATAAATGGACTTCATGAAACTGAAAAGCTTCTGTAAAGCAATAGATACCATAAAGCAGAGAAACAGCCAACAGAATGGGAAAAGATTTTTTTAAACCAGCTCATCATCTAATAGAGGGCTAATATCCAGTATGTATGATTTTTATGTATGTATATTGAGAAATATATATATATATATATATATCTCAAGACAAAATAAACACTAGATACAAAGAAAATAATTAACCCAGTTAAAAAGGGGATATAAATATAAAATGAAATTTCTCAAAAGAAGACAGTCAAATGTTTGAGGAACACTTAATATTTAACATACTTAGTTATCAGGCCAATGCAAATAAAAAAGATTTTATCTTACACCTGTCAGAACAGTTAAGATCAATAAAGCAAATATCAACTCATGCTGTTGGGAATATGGAGTAAGTGGAACAGTCATCCATTGCTGGTGGGAATGCAAACTTGTGTGGCCACTATGGATATCAGTGTAGTGATTTTTTAGGAAGATGGGAATTGATCTACTTCAAGATTTAGCTATCACCACTCTTGGGCATATTCCCCAAATATGCTTCATCCTACCCAGGAATATTTTCTCAGTTGTGTCAATCTCTCCTCTACTTATAATGGCCAGGAATCATAAATAACCTAGAAGTCCCTCAATATAAAAATGGATAAAGAAAATATAGTATAATTATACAGTGGAGTACTTCTCAGCCATTAAGTAAATGAAATCATAAACTTCACAGCTAAATGCATAGAACTGGAGAAAAATCATCCTGAGTGAGAAATTCCAGACCTTAGAGACAAACCTCCACCTCTATGTGGAGATTAGCTGTTAAATCAATGATAACCAAGTTACAATCCATAGAACCACAGAGGTATAGATTAAGGGACTAAAGGGTGGAGATATATCCCCTTAAAAAAGGAACATAATAGATAAGTTATGAATGGGGGAGCTGGAATGGGAGCATAAATTGGGGAGTGGGAAAGTATAAGGAGATGAGGGAGGGAACATGTGCTGGGATAGCTACAATTTAGTGTCATTTGTGAGGTATTATGGAAACCTAACAAAGTAGAAGTTTCCTAAAACATACACATATATGAAAGTGATCTAAATGAAATCCCCAAGTAATGAGGGAGATGGAACCCCAAATGAACATTTATTGTCTCCAAATGACGCGTCCAATAGTACAGGGATTGGGTTACATCTGATTGAGTTGTTAGCCAAAGGGGTCCCATGGGTACCCCTAAACAACCTTACTTTTGTCAAGATTATAGGTTATTGTCCACAAACTGACAACAAGGCCATATTACTAAAGAAGCATCTACACAACTCATTGAACGTGCATTGAACTCATTGAACAGATGGCTACATAGAGCCCTCATGCCTGCATGCTGCCATATTTGGTGCAGGAAAGTCATCTGAACTCTACCAAAGGCAAATATAAACACCAAGCCAGTCACAACCCCTTTGATATATAATGGTGTCTTGCCTTTAAGATATGCTAGTACAATAGTGGCACAAAGCTTGTGGGAATAACTAACCAATGCCTGATTTGACTTAAGGCCCACTCCACAAGATAGAATCCTTTCCGACATTGTGAAGAACCAGAGACTATGTAGGCCAGAGATCTAGGGTATCACTAAACAAGACTGGAAAAACAATAACAACGAAACAAAAAACCCAAAACAACCTATTGATCCATCAGTGCCTTGCGCAGCCATAATCAGAGAAGCTTTTTCCGGCAGGAGATGTGAACAAATACTGAGACTCACAGCCAGTCATTATGCAGAGAGTGAGAGACCATGAAAGACTCAGCTCTAAATGGAGTGTCTACATCAAATCTCTCCTCCTTAGGATCCAGAGAACTCTGTGTAAGAGGAGGCAGATAGAGTATAAGAGCCAGAGAAGATGGAATACAAGAACATCTAAATCGAAATTATCAAAGCTCATATGAACTCACGGGTACCAAAGCAGCATGCACAGGGACTGCAGGGATCTGTGCCATGTCCTTTGCATGTGGCTGGAAATTTCGGGTATTTATGGGATTTCTGAGTGTGGATAGGAATGGGTTTTTGTTGTGCCTTCTCTTGGGTTGTTTTTCTTCTGTTTGTTTGTCTCAATCCAATGTGTGTTAGGTTTTATTTTATCAAACTATCGTACTATATTATATTATATTATCCTGTTTGTTTTCTACTGAGAGACAAAAAGGGAGGGATCTGTATGGGAAGGGAGATTGGAGAAACTGGAAGTAGAGAAAGGAGAAAAATGTAATCAGTATATACTATGTGAGAAAAAAATCTGTTTTCTTTTTAAAAATTTATTCTATGCCTTTTACATCATATATCTTGATCCTGTTCATTTCCCCATCCATTTCATCTACTCTCTGTTCCTGCCACCCCTCCCAGTTAAAGCAAAATTTAAGGGGGGAAAAAGAAAAAAAATAAAAAGGAAAAAAATTAAAAATCTATTCACAGAAGTTCTAGTGTGACACAGTAAGTCATACCATAGACCCCTTTGTCCATAGTCATTACTTGAAAGTGGCCATTGCAAAGAGTCATCTGGTTCAAGGCCTCTGGTTTCTACTACACTATTGATGATAGGTCCTCACGAGTCTTCTTGGATATCCTGTTGTTGCCCTGTGTTGTGGAGATCCTGCAGCTCTCGGTCTGTGGGTCAGCTTCCTTTATTTGCTCCAGCAGGTAAAAGATGTGTGGATACTGGGGTGGGTCAAGTCATAACCCTGGGTCTGGGCCTGGGCAGCTATAGGGTTGGTCTGCCAGATGAGAAATGGGGACATCTCTCCCATGTTTACAACTTCGAGGCTGGCTCACCCATACCTACACTAATAGGGTTGGGTCTTCTGCTCTTATAACCACAGGTCCAGCCCTCTCAACTGCCTCAGGCATTGATGGGTGGGGAGGAGGACATGTCTCCTCTGCCCATGCCACCACAAAGACAGATGAGAAATGGGGAGAGCTCTCCCATGCTCACAATTTTGGGGCTGGCTTATCCACACATCTGCTAACAGGATGGGCTCTATTTTGCTGCCCTGGTGAGGTGCAGGGCCTGCTCTTCCAGTATTGCAGCTATTGGGAGTCAGGAAAAATCCACTTTCAATAAAAGTAAAAAAGAGTTAATCAATGTTCCTTTTGTTTCTCTTTTACTGAACAATTTGAAGAATGTTGGCATTAATTATTTTGTTAAAGTCTGATAGAATTCTATACTTAATCCATTGACTCTTCACTTTTTAATTTTAATTTTTTGACACAGGGTTTCTTTGTGCAGCCCTGGTTACTCTGGACCTAACTCTGTAGACCAGGCTGGCCTTGAACTCACAGAGATTCAGCTGCTTCTGCCTCCTGAGTAGGGGGATTAAAGGCATATGCCAGCACTGCCAGACACTCTGGGATGTTTTTGGTTGGAAGACTTTTAATTACTGTTTTTATTTCACTAGGGATTAGTTGCTTTATATGATCTTGATTTAACTTTGGTACATAGTATGTATTGAGAAAATTATCAATTTCTTCTATATTTTCTAATTCAGTGGAATAGTTGTTTATAGTATGTCCTTATGACCATTTTAATTTCCTCAGTGTCCATTGTTATTCTCCCTTTCATTTCTGATTTTGTTAATATGGATATTCTCTCTATACCTTTTAATTAAATTGGCTATGGGTTTATCAATCTTATAAATTTTCTCACAGAACAAGCTCTTTGTTTCATTGATTCTCTGTATTGAATTTTTTGTTTGTTTACTTCAATCTTATTGATTTCAGTCATGAAATATAGAACTTTCAAGTGTTCTGTTCAGTTACTAATATGAGATCTTCCCTCCTTCCCTCCCTCCCCCTCCCTCCCTCCCTCCCTCTCCCTCCCTCCCCCTCCCTCCTCCTCCCTTCCTCCCTCCCTCCCCCCTCCCTCCCCCTCCCCTCCCTCCCTCCCTCCTTTCTTTCTTTCTTTCTTTCTTTCTTTCTTTCTTTCTTTCTTTCAGTCAGTAATTTTTTTACTGTAGGCAGTTAGTGCTATGAACTTGCCTTTTAGAACTCTTCGTTGTGTCCCATAAGTTTGGATTTGCTATGTTTTCATTTTTATTCAATTCTAAAAAGTTTTAAATTTCTTTCTTAATTTCTGTCATTTTCCATTCAGTAGTGAGTTGCTCAGTTTCCACGAGTTTCTAAGTTTCTGTTGTTGTTGATATCCAATTTTAATCTGTCTTCGTCAGGAAGGATGCATGGTGTCACGTCAGTTTTCTTGTATTTGTTGAGAATTGCTTTGTGTCCAAGTATGTGGTTGATTTTGGAGAACGTTTCATGAACTGGTGAGAAGAATTTATTCCTTTGCATTTTGGAGAAATGATCTGTAAATATTTGCGGATCCACTGGGTTTATGACATCATTTAGTCTCAGCATTTCTCTGCTTAGATTTTGTCGGGTGACTTGAATATTGGCGCGAATGTGCTACTGGAGTCACGCCCTATCACTGTGTGAGTGTCAATATTTTATCTGCAGTAGTGTTTCTTTTGGGAACTTGTGTGCCCGTGTGTTTGGTGTATAAATGTTTAGAATTATAATATCTTTTGGCATATGGTAGAAGCATTCACCAGCAAGGAGTGACTGCGGGCAGACTGGAGCAGCAGTGGTCTTTCCTCTTTGTATCTGAGTTCTCCTGGAAGACAAAGTTCAATCTAGGGGATGGGCCCGCTTCCTGGTAACTATATAAGCAATTTCAATGACTAATAAACTACTTTCTTTTCGTGGTATTTTATAGTGGCAGCAGCTTTGAGAAGTATTTTAACAAATAGCCTCAAGATGAAAAGGTAAAAGACCAAAGAGATCATTTTCCCTAAAAAATTGTGAAAGAAAATGGCACCTAGAAACATCTGTCAGCAATCATGCAGCCTGCCCAGAAAGTCACTGTTCTGTTTTTGCTACCACTTGGTCAAAGGGATAAGGGTTGTTAAACCATCTGGATTAACTTAGTCTTCTTGCAGAAGGACATGAACATGTTCTTAACTAAGCCCCCCCAAAGTTGAAGCTAGATATCTTCAGAAAACAGCCACAAAGGGTAGAGCTAATTTTTAGCAGATTATAAGGAAGTGTGCTAGATCCTTAGTTGAGCAACAGTTCTGAGTTGGAGCTAAATTAATGAGCATATTTCCCACAAGCCCTGGTTATTCCAGTAGTCCTGGATGTGGAGAGGCTTAATGTGTTCTCTCTGTAAATGTGTCTTTTCTTTTTTCCTTTAAAAAAACTCAGTGTGAGTTCCAATTCCAAAGCTATTGACACTATTTCATGGGGAGAACAAAGGCTCTCTGTAGTGAGATTAGTAGCAAATTATTTTAATGGTTTTTCAAATTACAATTATATCAGAAAATCATTACTTGACTTACCCTGTTGAGTAAATATTGAATGAGTTGCAGAAAGCCCATCTACACCTCCTGAAACTTCATTTCAGAGTCTTTCGCCATCTTGTCCTTATTTTGGCGGCAGGGAACTCATGGTGCATGTTCTTTGGGACTAGTCACTTGTTTTCATTTCGTCTTTATCCTCTCTATATTGGTTGGCATTTGCAGTATTTAACAGGAATTCTAAACACAGATTTCTTCAATTGCAAAATATTTACAAATACACATACACACAGGAAGACAGGCAGAGACACACATGCACACACGTGCGCGCGTGCACACACACACACACACACACAGAGAGAGAGAGAGAGAGAGAGAGAGAGAGAGAGAGAGAGAGAGAGAGAGAGAAGACTCTGAATACCAAACCAATTAAAAGAATGAAAGAATGATATTTTGATTATCGGTGAGTGAAGAAATTTCACTGTAAAAGAAGGAACATCCTTGTCCAGATGTCTATATTTTGCTTGGATACATCACTGATAAATCACTTATGTATGTTTAGCAGCAAGGATGAAACTATTTCCTCACAAGTTCATACAGAATAGCAATTCTTAAGATGCTTTTAGTTTTCCAGTTTAGAGCCATTAGATGAAAGATAAGACTAAGATACTTCCATGAGGCCGAACATTGAACTTGGTTTTGATGGTGAATGTCTTCTCTTCACTCTGTGCTATACTGGATGCCTGGCTTCTCAGAGGCTGGGAAGAGCTTTTTCTGCCCTGCACTGGAAAGGCAGAGAAGTTGGTGCTTGCCTTCCCCTCCTTTTGTGAAGATGAGCATCTAGGCTGAGCAGCCCCCCATTCTTCCTGTATGAGAGTCTGGATAAAGCGGGCAGTACCTGCTGGGGTAGAAAGAGAAGCATCTGCTATGTGAAACTTGTGTTCCTACTTGTACACAGGAGGAATAGTCAAGAGAATCTTGGTGACACCCAGGACTGGGCTCCATTCACTATTTTCTTACCCTACTTGTGGTTCCCTTTCATGTAGTAAGTGGCAGAGCTCAGACTTTGTACCGTCAGATAAACAGCAGCATGAAGGAGGGAGGAAGTGCTTTCTTTCAGCACAGATCAAAAAGGGGTAAGCGCCACTGTTTATTATCACCCCTTGAATAAAACGTGGTGATCTGGCAAGATTCAACAGAATAGGAGACTGGGAAATTTAGCTCATATTCTGAGTGGTGTTCATATTCAGGAATGGATTGATTTTCTAAGACTTTCTCTGAGGATATGATGTATGGAGAAAGAACACGTTTTTTTCTCTAAAACCAGATATACAAGCTGTCTTCTCAGGATCTGTAGCTGCAAACTGACCAAGGATGTGGCCCTAGGCCATTAGTGAATCTGCAGCTTGATCCCGAGAACCCAACTCTCCCCACCTTAAGGGGCTAAGTTTACCAGTCCTAGGGCTGGTCTCTATGTCCTTGAGATAGCCCATGTTCCCTGTTCATCCAGCATTGTTTAATTTGCTTTCTGCTGACTTTGTCCCACGATATGATCACTTTCTGAGCACTCTGTCTCATTTCTCTCCTGAAAACTGTGTATAAGATGCTGTACTTCTTAGTAAACTTGTTTGAAATAAGACATAACTTATGCAAGACCACCAGAACACAGGTTTTCTATCTTCTTTATCTCCTCATTTCCTGGCCATCCCACTTAGGATCCTGTAACTGAAGAAACAGAGTTCTATAATGTAAAAGGCACATAGGAACATGGATCTGGGGTTGAGGAAATAACTACTATGCTTCAACTCTAGAGATTACAATTTTATGGTTGGACAAGTTATTCCTGTTGAATCATAGTGACGAGGTAAATCAACAGGAAATTTATCGTAATGGATTTAACTGTTGCAGAAAGCAGATTTTTTATCAGCTTTTAAACATGAAGATATAATAAATGACTACATATGAGACATTTTCACATTTGTTTTTATTTAAAATTTATTAAAAATATTATACCCCATGTGACTCAGTCTTTTGTTGTAAAAGACTTGTTTTCATCACCCAGATCCACCTAACTATATCTGAATTATTCTTTTAACATTTGTTGTTGGTTTTTTTTTACTCTTTGATCTTTGGGGATCTGCCACCAAGATCCCAAATAAACACATGAAAACTTATTTACGATTGCCTGGCCTTAGCTCATTTTATTTCTAGCTAGCTTTTCTTAAATTATCCCATCTACCTTTACCCTCCGGGCTTTTACCTTTCTCTGTTTCTGTATTTTCTCTTTCCTTATTCCATGTCTGGGTGTGTGGCTGGGTGACTGGCCCCTCGCATCCTCCTCTCTTTCTTTTCTTGCCCCTCCTCTTCTTTTTCTCTTTCTATTTATTTCCTTTGCCTGACAACCCCACCTATTCCTCTCCTGCTTAGCTATTGGCTCTTTATTAGGCTAAGAAGGTGTTTTGAGAGGGCGAGTAAAACAGCTTCACAGGATTAAACAAATGCAACATAAAGAAAGCAACACATCTTTGCATCATTAAGTAATTATTCTACAGAATAAACAAATGTAACACATCTTAAATCAATATCCAACAACAAACATTTCTTTTCTTTTGGGTTGATCATTTCTTTGAAACAGTGTAGCTTGGGCTGCCTTTAAACTCACATTCTCCCATGCGTAAACATGAGGCATTTCACTCAGTTTCGTTTTGGTTTACCAAATCATTAGATCCACCTGATCCATGAGATTTTTCCTCTTTGCTTTAGTCCTAGAAAGAAAGGAGCTTCGTCTATGCTCAGGTGTTATAACTTCTTTAGAGTTTATATAGTGATTTCTTCTGATTTTTGTTCCTCTTAAGCATGTCCAAATTTTCTGGGTTTTTGATCTTTTCATCTCTATTCATCTTTTATGGGTTTCCAACTACAGTATAAAAAGTAATGATATGTTTTAATTTCTTAATTTGTAAGAACTATGCTAAAATTTTATTTTAATAATATTTTAATTAATTATTTGAGAATTTCATACAGTGCATTTTGAACATATTTATCCATCTCCACAAACTCCCACATTCTCCTTCATCTTCATCTCCATCCAACTATCTGTCCTATCTAAAAGTCATTGAGTTCAATTTGCATAGTTCAAACACAACTGGGAGTGGGGGCCTGCTCTGATACCTGGTTGACCAATTCCTGGCCACAACCCTAAAGTAAATTGGCTTTCTCCCTCCTAGCAGCTAGCAATTGCCCATAGTTCCCCAGCTAGGGGTGGGACTTTGTGTGGTTGCATGTTGGGATTTTTCCTGGCTGTAGCTTGCATGGGTCTTGTGCAGGTTACCACTCCCACTCTGAGTTCATATGTGCAGCTCCGCTGCAGT
The DNA here is from genome assembly GCF_982192425.1 of Myodes glareolus. Lineage (NCBI taxonomy): Eukaryota > Metazoa > Chordata > Mammalia > Rodentia > Cricetidae > Myodes > Myodes glareolus. The sequence continues at coordinate 28,284,942 of NC_142038.1, forward strand.
GTTTAGAAGACTCTTTTTCCTTTTAGTCTTCCCCTACTTTTAGCACATTACAATCTTTCTGCCCTCTCTTCCTTGAAGATCCCTGAGCCTTTAGGAAAGGAATGTGATATAAATATCCTACTTAGGTCTAAGTACTCTGCAGTGCCTTATTCTCTCTGCATTGAACAGTGTGTGTTTCTGTGCTCTCTACTATATGAAGCTTTTCTGATTATGATTAAGAGATGCATTAACATAAGGGTATAGCGAAAAAGTCATTAGGAGCTATTTAAATATTATATCAATTTAGCAGAATGATAGTGTTGCGTTCTCTCTCAGGACCTATGGCCTACCTAGTTTCAGGTTTTTGATCTGATGATGATACTAGGTCTGGTTTCAGCTCATGGTGTGGACCTTAAATCTAATGAGAAAGTGCTTCATTACTCCCATAATATTCGTGCCACTACTGCCCCAGTGGGAATTTATTGCGGAAATAATTTTTACTGTAGCTTACAATGTATTCAGCTGAATGAGACTAATGGTTATTTTTCTTCTTCAGTTTCATGTAAAGAAACTTCCAGCACTTGGAAGTTATCCAGTAGTGATGAGGCTTCCAGATCAGGACTAGCTTGGTATTTTTTTCTAGTTTTATGACTCAAATATATGATATATTCAGCAGTAGGGTCTGACTGTCTAGTTCTGCAGGGTAATCAAGAGCATTGTCAAAAGCCTGTAATATCTGGGAGTCAATGGGATCCACTGACCAATAAATAGGTAACCTGTTCCTGGTAAAAATGATTTTATTTGCTGACATGTAGTGTTAATACAATATTGTCCCCTGTTATGGGGTGCCTCCATTTAAATTCTTTTTCTATATACAAATATACACATTTTAGGAAGCTCTATAGTAGTAGGTTTCCATTTGGCTTCCTCAAAAGTCCTTTCGTATTAGTCATCCTTTCCCATATTTCTTTTCCACCTTGTTCTGCCACCTCCTTCCCCAGTTAACCTTTCCTGTTCCACTGTTCTCCTCTTCCCTTTATACCACTGCATTATATCTTTACCCACTGAGAATTTCCCCTCCCGGGACCCTCACTAATTTTATAACCTTCATTGGTATTCCAAAAGTAACATGCATAACTAAATATTCAAAAACTAGTTAAAGCTATGTCTTAGGATGATTTTTATGACCACAGAAACTACTATGGAGAAAATATTTAATTGAGGCGGTGGCTTCTAGCTTCAGAGGTTCAGCGAATTATCATCACAGCACATGCAGGCAGCTGTGGTGCTTCCTACTTCTTGACCAGAAGGTAGTAGGAAGTTGACTGACTATCACACTGAGTAAAGCTTGAGAAAAGAGACCTCAAAGCCTGACCCCACAGTGACAAACTTCTTCCAAAAAGACCACACCTACTCCAACAAGGCCAAACTTTCTAATAGTGCCACTCACTTTGGTGGATATTTTCTTTCAAAATGTCACATTCCATTCCCTGACTTCCAAAGGCTTGTAGCCACATCATAATGCAAAAATGCATTCAGTCTAAGTTCAACAGTCCCCAGAGTCTATAGCAGTCTCAATGTGTCTCAAAGTCCAAAGTCTCTTCTGAGATAGATGCAGTCTCTTAAATGCAACCCCTGTAGAAATCAAAATCAAGACGCTGATTGCATACTTCCCACATATAATGGCGCAGGATATGAATTACCATTCCGAAATGCAGGGAAGGGAGCATAGATAGAAAATACCAGACCAAAACAAGACCAAAGCCAGTTGGGCAAACTCTAACCTCTGTATTTTCACGTCTGATATCAAAAAGGTCTTCAGGTCGCCAACCGTGTTTAGCTTTGTTGACTGTATGCAACACACTTCTTTCTCTTGGGCTGATCCCACTCCCCGTTAGCAGCTCCCTTCTGCAGGTACCCTACAACTCTGACATCTCTAACACCTTGGGTTCTCCATGGCAGTCCAGGTTTCAGCTTTACAGCTTCATGCAATGGCCTCTCTTGTTGTCCTTCATTCAGGGACCTTTGACACACGCCTCATGGCAGTGGCTTTATTCCGTAACTCCTTTTTTCTAACCTTACTCTAAACAAAAACCATATGGACAAAGCTGCCAAAATCTCCTGCTTACTGAGGCTGAAACATATCCCCCATGTTCAATTATGTCTTTACTAGATTTCTGTCCTTCACTGCATAAGCTTTTCTGTCCTGGACTTGCTCTATAGACCAGGCTGGCCTCAAAATCAGAGATCTGCCAGACTGCTTTCCCAGTGCTGGGAATAAAGATGTGCCTCATCACGCCCAGTTCTAAGCTTTTGTTTAGATCCTTTTCATAAGTTTGAAACTTAGCTGGGTGGAATTTTGTCTGAGGTTACTGTTTTCTTTATTCCATTTCTTTACCAGTAAATCTCCTTGGACACATAATCTAGATCTACTCCACTTTCTGGTGCTCCTTTCTCCTCAAAATTTTCATTTTGTAATTTATTCTGCGTTCTTCATTATAACTCTTCATTGGAGTTACTACTAATACACACATGGCAGATCTATACTAAGCTGTTTTGAAATTTCTTCTGCCAATGAAATTAATCCAAAATTCTTCACTTTAGCCTTAGGTAGACTGTTTGGATGAGGGCAAAAGCCAGTTACTCTCTTCACTGATATATCACAAGAAAGATCTCTAGGCTACATAATAAAATTCTTCTTCTCTGAAACCTCTTGAGTGAGACCCCATAGTTAAAAATAACTCTTAGCCATACTACTACCTTCCATTAAGCAGTACTTAAAGAATTCCACTGTTTTCCAAACTCAAAGTACTAAAATCCAAATTCCTTCAAACAAACACATGGCCAGGCTTATCACACCATCAGCTTGTCTTAGTTAGGGTCGTTTTTTTTTTTTTTATTGCTGTGAAGAAACACCATGGCCATGGCAACTCTTATACAGAAAATATTTAATTAAGGTGGTGGCTTCCAGTTATTCCCTACTAATAGGATCCCACTACTCATCCTCATGACCTCTCCTTTGTTTTCTTGATGATAACCATTCTGATTGGGGTGCAATGGCATCTCTATCACAATCGCACTTCCCTGATGGCTAAAACTATTGAATTTTTTCATAAATTTATTAGCTATTTTTACTTTTTTTTAGAATTGTCTATTCAGTTATTTGCACATTTATTGACTGAGTAATTTATTCTTTGGCTGTTTAATTTTTGAGTTATTTGTATATTCTATGATATTAATTGTCTGTAAGATGAACATCTGGAAAAATTATCCACCTACCGCAACAGCTGTATCTTCATCTGGTCATTGTTTCTTTTGCTGTAAAGAAACATTTTAACTTTATGAAATGCCATTTGTCAATTTTTGCTCTTATTTTATGAATTACTATAGTACTGTTCAGAGAGTCATATTACTGTTTTCATTTTGAAGTGTTTTCCTCCAGCAGTTTTAAAGTTTCTAGACTTATGTTACGGTCCTTGGTCTGTTTTAAAATTGAATTTGGTAGAGCGAAAGATACAAGGGTTTAGTGTGCCTACATGTGGGTATCCAGCTTTATTGACATCGTGTGTTAAGTAAGTTGTTCTTTTCAACTTTGCTAAGAATAATATGCCTGTTGCTATGAGAGTTTATTTCTAGGTCCTCTTTTCTATTCCCTTTGTCTGTGTTTCTGTTTTAACAATAGGATAAGGATTGCTCTTATGTCTTTGTAATCCAGTTAGAAAATGTTATACACTGTTTATTTTATTTATGATTGCTTTGGCATTTTGGGTCTTTGTGCTTCTGATTAATTTTATTATTATTTTCTGTCTTAGTAGAGAATATAATTAAATTTCAATGGAGATTACATTAAATTTGTTGCTGGCTTTAATCAGTATGGCCATCTTCACAATAGAATCTTCACAGATGCATAAACATGTGGGGGTCTTTCTATCTTCTAATATCTTTTGCAATTTTTCAGTTTTTACTCTAGAGGTCTTTGTTTGCTTTGTCGGATTTATTTTTGGGTTGCTTTTGAGATTGTGAATGGAATTATTCACCTAATTTTTCCTGCATCGTGGTTGTTACTGGTGTATAGAAAACCATTGATTTTTCTATGTTGACCTTGTGTCCTGCTATTTGCTAACGTGTTTATAATATCTAACAGTTTTCTGATAGCCTTTTGGTTGCTTTAAGAAGAGAATTATACTTGTGTTAAGTATAGAATTATACTGTTTTAAGTATAGAATTAGCAAATTCTCTCTGTGTCTTTATTATTTATTTTGTCTTGGTTAAAACCTCAATTACTACATTGAATAAAAGTGTAGTGAGGGGTACCCCATCATCACCCAGTTTTTCATCTTTATCTCTCTTCAGTTTTCCTATTATTGTTCTCCAACTGTGGGTATGTGGCTTATAAAGTTGTGTTTCTTCTGGTTTATAGGTTTGTGGTATATTGAGATGCATTCATTCCAGTCCATTTATTAGAGGTTTGGTCATGAAGGGATATTGAACTTGTCAAAATCTTTCCTGTATCTGTTAAAATGATCATGAAGCCGTTGTTTTTAATTTAATTTGTGATATATATATATATATATATATATATATATATATATATTATTGAAACTAAGTTGATTGTCATGGTCCTTGATCTTTTTACTATGTTGTTCATTTCAGCTTGTTCTTATTATTTTGAGGATTTTTGCAATTTAATCACAAGCAATGGTAAATAGGAATTTGTGATTTTGCTATTCTTATCCAATTTTGGTATTAGGGTAATGCTGTCTTTGCAGAGTGAGCTTGAAGTGGTTCTATTTCTTTGTAGTTTAAGCAAAATTTGGGGGTCTTTTATGGTTATATCTCTGTAATACTTTAGTAGAATCCTACAATGAATTTCTTGCATTCTGTGCTTTTCTTTGTTGGAAGCCCATTTTAATACTGCTTTAATTTCATTGCTTATCATTGCTTTGTGTAAGTGTTTGTATCTTCTTTTTCTGTTTGGTTATTTTAGGTAACATGTATATGTATAATTTTATGTATTTCTTCTAAATTTTCTGGTTTATTGAAATATAAGCTTTCAAAATATCCTAATAATTACCTCGGGATATCAGAGATCTTTTCTGTAATATCCCCCTTTAATCTGTAATTTTATTATTTTGAATCTGATCTTTATTTTCTCTACTTTGGGTATGGATTTATCAGTTTTCTTTCTTCCTTCCTTTCTTTCTTTTTTCTCTCTCTCTTTCATTTTTAAATCTTCAGAGAACTAAGTCTTTGTTTCTCTGTCTTTTGTAGTGTTCTTGTAGTCTCCATTTCATTAGTTTCTACCCCAATGCTTATTATTTATTTCTGTCTACTGATTTTTTTTATTTGACTGATTCTTTTCTTTCTGAGATTTGGAAGTGCATTATTTTGTTATCTGCATGAACACTCTTTTTTGTTAAACTTTAGGCACTCAAAATAAGAAGCTTTTAGCATTAGAAATGTCTTCCCTGCACCCAAAAGTTTGTAGTAAGTTTGTTTTCACTTTCATCTTAATCTAGGAATTTTTCAGCTTGATCCATGATTTTTTTCTATCAAAATTCAAATGCATATTGTCAAATTTTCACACAATTTTATATTTTTTACTATTGATTTCTAGTTTTTTCATTATTACCTAATAAAATAAGAGTTATTTCCATTTTTTCTTTTACTTTTTGAACTTCCCTTATGGCATATAACATGATAAATTTTGGAATACGTTTCTTGGGCTGCTAAGAATGTATATTCCTCAGCTCTAGGTGGAATATTATGTGATGCCTGTTAGTCTATTAGATCTCCTTTTTGACTGGATGATGACTCCATTGATGAAAGTGGGGTATTCAAAACTCCCATTATTAATGTACCTTGATCCACGTTTTATGTCCATCAGTGATTATGTTATAAAACTGAGTATAACTGGGTGCTGCATTAGCTACTTTTACATGGCTTGGATAAAATACCCTGACAACAAGAAAGCTGTGAAAAAAGGGCTTATTTTAGCTTTCAGATTTAGAAGGCCAGTGGTGAGGAAGCCATGGTACTAGGACCTAGAAGCTGGGTGATGATATTTCATCTACATATAGGAAGTAGTGGGGTGGGGAAGAAAGAGAGAGAGAACAGGAAGTGAGGCAAGGTTATACACCCTCAAATCATGTCCTCAGTACCATGCTTGCTCCTGCAGGGTTTCACCTCTTAAAGGTCCCATTACCTTCCTAAACAGTGCCACCAACTGAGGATCAAGCATTCGAAACCTTATGCCTCTGCTGGACATACAACACTCAAACCTCCACAGGCACAACTATGTTCTCAGTTTATTTCTTCTTGATAGACTGTTCCCTTTACTCACACACAGTGAGCCCTTTCATCTCTTCTGTCTGATTTACCAGATGTGAATGCAGGTGCTTATTCTTGCCTTTAATTTCCATTTGCTTGGAATTTCAATCTTTATCTTTCACCTTCAGCTTGTATATCTCTTCTCCATTAACGTCTTCCATTTAGCAGAGTTGGGTCTTGTTTTCCAATTCATATATCCAGTCTGTATTTTTAATTAGAGAGTTAAAATCATTTAGTGATACTATTAAAAGATGTATTATTTTTTCTTTATGCATTTTGTTGGTTACTGATTTATCCATTCAATGTTTAATTCTTTTCTAGTTCTTATTTGTCTCTAGTCTACTAGTGAGACCAGTTCTTTCATGTGGTCTTGTTATTGTGCATATTCTCCTTCTTCCTTTGTATGCAGTATTTCTTTAAGTATCTTTTGTAATGATGTCTTCTTGCTCATGAATTGCTTTGCTTGATGCTTATTGTGTTAGGATTTTATTTCTTCTTTCCTTTGAAAGAATGACTTAGCTGGTATAGTAATCTTGATTGGCAGTTATTTTCTTCACAGTTCAAAATTCATCAGTCCATACTGTCCATTTTTATTTTTTTCTGAGAAGTCTGCTGCTAGTTTGTAGGTAATTTCATATTTCTCTTTTCCAGATTCCAATATTCTGCATTTATTCTTTAATTTTCACATGTTAACTATAATATTATGTTAAGAGATCATTTTCTGGCCATAGTTATTTTTCCTTTTTTTTTCATTCAGGATTTGTATAGCACAGGATGGCTTCAAACTCAATATGTAGCTTAGGATGACCTTGAATCCTGATTCTTCCACTACTGCCTTCCAAGTGCTAGGATTGTACATGCCACCATTTTCAGCTAGTGCTTCCCAGATATGGATGCTCATTTGTTTTACATGTTTGGAGAATTTTATTCACAGTTAAACCAAATAGTTCTATGTATACTTTTAGTTTTCATCTTGACCCCTTCTTGTACACCGAAGATTTATAGAATTGATCTTGGAACCATGTCTCTGAGGTCTTAAAATTTGTATTTTAGTGTTAGCTTCTTCACTATTTCTTCCGAATGTAATAATTTCTCAATTCTACCTTCAATCTATGATCTTTCTTTCAACAAGTTTAATGAATTGGTGACACTTTTGACTTTATTATTTGATTTATTGAACTTTTCAATCTCAACGTACACTCCATTTTTAAAAAGAAGCACTCTATCTTTGCTGAAAGTTTCATTTAATCCCCTGGGTTTCTTGTCCAGATAAGTTGATTCCATTCATCACTCCTCAGATTTCAGACTGCTACAATGAGGCACCATTTTAAGAGACACACTGGGGACTTTTAGTACCAGGGAGCTTGAGTTCTGCAGAGCATAGTGACCAGAAGTCCTAACCTCTGTGCTGGGGAGTAATCCTCCTTTCCTGAGTGTTACTATAGATGTAAAGAATTCTGAAGCCACAGCTGGACAGCTGCTTAATTTGGACACGACTCGCTACCATGTGTGGTTTACTGCTGGACAGGCTGAGAAATCTGAAACCAAGAATAGCTGGGCATGACAGTTTCCCTTCCTCCATAGGGTAGTTCACTGGTGGACAGGATGTTAACATCCTGGCAAGCAAGAGAGCTAGGATTCCTCAGTTCTCAGCCTACAGCAAAGAACTCAGTGCTCTGTGACTAAGACAAATGATCTACATGGCATAATGGACACATTGCATCACAGAGGGTGCTATGCCATCTTGCCTTTTATGAACAGAACCCAGAAATGTTATTATATAGCATTATACACTCTTTTGAGAATATAAAATGTTCTTTATCTCACTCAACAATTAGGAAAAAATTCTAATTCCTTACTTTTTGAAGAAATAAAATTTGGATGCTGAACAAAATAAACAATTACAGATTTTAAAAATTCTTTTATTCTATTATTAATGTTTGAAAGCTATATGTATTAAAGATTTATCATAATGAAATGTAATTAAGTTCTACTAAAGAATAATAGGTGTACTTGATCAATATCAGAAATTCAAAACATGTAAGAAATGAAATTAAGACTCAAGAAAATTAGTTTTAATTAGGTTAAAGAGTATAGCCCGCAAAGAAGTAACATGCCTCTCTACTTCAAGGTAATTATATCCAAAGGTCACTTAAAAACAAATATATGAAAGATCCAGCAAAAATAAAAAGTATATAAATTCCTTAAATATTAATTTTGATAACTTCTTATTTCAAAATGCTGATATTATTTTTAATGTAGCCTAAGAATCTTATTTTGTACATGTTTTATGTATTCTTTAAATTATCTTTGCTAAGGAACTTATAGGAAATATAATAGCATAAGGGCTGTATCTTTGAAACTTAATCATCAAAAGTTAGGCATCATAGAAGTTGTATGTGGTGACACTCTATGTTTTAACAAATAAAGCTTGCTTGAGGAACAGAGTGTGGAATGGGCCACTAGTTAGCCACAGAGGCCAGGCAGTGGTGGCGCACACCTTTAATTCCAGCAATGAGGATGCAGAGGCAGATGGATCTCTGTGAGTTCAAGGCCATCCTGGCCTACTTGAGATTGATCCAATCTCAAAGAGAAACACAGCCAGGTTAAACCATGATTATTGTTTATGTGTGGGTAGTTGTGTCTCTGTGTGTGAACAGGTATGCTTATAGGTCAGAGTTCAACATTAGCTGTCTCTCCCAGCTGCCCCAACCTTACTTTTTTGTTGTTTGTTTTTCAAGACAGTGTTTCTCTGTAACATTGGTGCCTGTCCTGAAATTTGCTCTGTAAACCAGGCTGGCTGTGAACTCACAGAGTTCTGCATCCAGGGTGCTGGGATTAAAGGCATGTACCTCTCCCCTGGCTATGTGGAGACAGAAAGGACTATGCCTTGGTGGAAAGAGAAATAGAAGGCAGGAGGAGTTAGAAACTCAAGACATTCAGTCCGAGGACTTGTAGAGACAGGATACCCCACTTGGTGTGAGAATTTCGTAGAGGTAACAACTAGTAGCTGGGTGCTCTGCTTCTTTGAGCATTCCGTTTTCACCCCTAATATCTGACTCCAGGTTTTTATATTTAAAACCAATTAGAATTTATGCTACAAACGTACTTCCGCTAGCATGATGTACTTTGGATTGGCACAAGTCTATGTTATTATCTTCTTGGAGTTCCAATGCCACCTATCTTTGATAAAGAAAGATTAACATCATTAAAGATCAGCTAAAAATAATAGGGCATTTCAATTTAGTTGTGTTTTCCCCCATTTGGGATTAGATCTCAGCTAACTTCCGATCCACATGACTGCAAAAACTCCAGGTGGCAATCCTTCTTAAACATCAGTTTTGTAAGACATAAACACTAAGATTTAAGGAATTAATTTAATTAATCCTTGGAGAAAAACTCGCTCCACAGAATAAAGTAAACATATAAACATCTGCTTTCTGTTTATCTATTGATCTGTTAACATTTTTCTCTTTTTTAAAACAACATCACATCTCTCTTTTAAAACTAAGATTAAGTTTTTAAAAATATTTATTTATTTTTATGTGTATGAATGTTTGCCTGTATGTATCTATGTATGCACGCACACTGAGTATGTGTTTGGTTCCCATAGAGACCAGAAAAGGGTGTTGGATCCCTGGGAACTGGAGTAACAGATAGTTGTGAACCGGCTGACATGGTGCTAAGAACAAAAACAGCAGGTCTTCTGCAAGAACAGCAAGGAATCTTTAGTACTGACCCTTATCTCCAGCCCCCAAAGGATTTGTTTTGTAATTGTTTTGTTTAAGATTCTTATTTGTTATTTTTACTTGAGAGAGAGGGAGAGAGGGATCTATCTATCTATCTATCTATCTATCTATCTATCTATCTATCTATCTATCTATCTATCCATCTATATGAAAACAAACAGAGGGCATTTCATACTTAGGGGATTTAATTACAGGCATTTGTGAAGGACTAATGTGGGTGCTTGGAATTGCACTTGGTTACTCTGGAAGAGCAGCAGCAAATGATCTTAACTACCGACATTTCTCTAGCCAATCAACATCTCATATATTTCATGTATTCAAGTGGCCAATTCACAAATCATGTACATGCAAATAACAATATACAGAGTGAGCAGTTTGTATTTATACAATTAGGTCTATATTGTCCTAAATATATGTATGACTCTACGTGAAACACTTTATATATACATGACATGAATTAGAGAGAGAACAAAAGGGTTCATAGAGAGGATTGGTGGGGGATGTGAAGCAGTTATATTTTATTTTTAAGAAACAAATATATTTGAAAGAAAGAATGATTAAGATTAATGTAGGTTTTCTTAGTTTTGGTCATGAACTTGTAGTTAGAGGGGCATTTTACTTTGTACAGTTCGTCCATCCTTTTTACAGGCTCACACCCATTTATATTTCACATTGTTTCATGACATTTTACTCTGGGCAGATATATTAGGCAATGTTCATTTTATTGCAACCAATGGAAGGAAAATGACTCTCACTAACTCAGGCAGAAAATGGAGTTGCGCCATAGAATTTAACAAACAGCTAAGTAGTCATGCTTCTGGGAGGCAGGGAAGAATGATCTAGGACCTTAGGGAGGCTCTGATGGAGGTAATGTTAAAGTTCTGACTTTGTTGTCTTGCAGTCATGTCTACATGGCACTCCAGGCCCCTCTGTTTAAATTCAATTCTCATGAAAAAACATGAATTCATCCAACTTTACTTCTAATGTTCCTAACTTTGTATTCACGGCCAGAACAGAGGTTGGAAAACGGCTGGCTTTACTGTGAGGAATTTTGGGTTTGTCACAATACAATATCATTCTCTTCAAGGCTGATAGAATTTCTGGAATAACTTATTTCCCAAATCAACAGCAATTTCATGAAGTTCAGCATTAAAGTCCAGAATCTTTGTTAGGCATACATCTAAATCTCTGCTTATATTTCATCCATCCATCTGTCCGTCCGTATCTCTGTCCGTCCGTCCATCCATCTATTCATCAATCTACTGTTCAGATTGTGCAATTGTATGGCAGCCGTCTGCAACAAACAACCTGCTTTGCTTGTGGTCAGCTTAAACTCACCCATCTTTTTTAAAGAAGGAAATAGCAGTGCATGGGAGTGAGAGGCTAGCTGAGAAACTGCTCTCCACTGCTAAGAAGCAATTTACTCTACAGCTAATTTGTGTCTTCATTACCAAATATTTCCCCCTCAATTTCAAATCTGTTCATCATGGCTTATTGGCTTCCTGGAGTTTTTGTTACCTCATTGTTGCATGTTGGAAAATGCATGAAATAAATCGGGACAGGGCTTTATTTCAATCTATCTGTAGAATCTTTGAGGGCTTTACTGACTACGACAAGTTTTGCTTTGATGTTCATTCAGTTCTTTCATGTCTGTTTACTGTGGAAAAGAAGGGCTGAGGTGAATGGTGGCTCCGTGGCATACTGGCTTGCCCAGGTGGAAATTTTTCCTGCTGCATTCAGCAAAACTTTCCAAGCTGAACTAAAGCCATATTCTCTGAAGTTAAAATGCCAAAAGATAAATTTAGCAATACTCTTGAGATGGGCACTAGAGAGATGGCTTAGCAATTCCTGGCACTTACTGTTCTCTCAGAGGACCTGGATTTTGTTTCTTAGCACTTACACTTGGGGGTCCACAAATGCTGGTGCCTCCAGCTCCAGGAGATCTGATGCCCACTGTCATCTACCCGTACTTGCATGCCACACACATGATATGCAGAAACTCACAAAACTGCATGTGTGTTTGTCCGTGCGTGTGCGTGCGCGCACACACACAGAGAAACAGAGAGAGAGAAAGAGAGAGAAAAATAAAAATGCATCTTTAAGAATTATTCCAAAGAAATATTTATCTTTCAAAGTTATGTTCCTTAATAATTTCTTTAAATTTCATAGCATTTAAGTTTTAATAGACTTGAAATGTCTTTCTTTTTATTTAAGAAATAGTGCTGGTGAGTAACATGTGTAACTGATTAGTTGATGACCTTTGGTAGGTCATTTGGGTTCCTGGGTACTTTATGTTCTTCATGCAAACAAGTGGGATTCACATACAGCATATCATCACCACAATTGAGAAGATGCTGGATACTCCCACAGCCCAAAGTGCTCCTGTTTTTCCATGTGTTAAAGTTACTTGGAGTTTTGGTGCATTTAAGGTTTTTTTTTTTTTCTTTTCGTCGTGTTGCAGAGATAATTCTGATGAATCCTTTTTATGTTTAGACTACTATGATCCTCGAGATTTGCACACAGGGAAATTGGCAATCTCCTGCTTTAGAGTCCTTCATTCTTACTCTCTTTCTAGAAAGAATGAACTCATTTGGATTTGTGCAGCCCAGAATTCTATTTCGTGTCCATTGAGCCCCCATCCTTTTGACTTCAATTTAAATATTTCCATAAGTTTTTCCTTTATAAATATAAATAATGAACATCCTACAGAAGAAAAAAATCTGATAGTGAACTATAATTCTCAGCCACTTCCTCCAGTCTTAATATTTGTCCTTTATGAGTTTATTATTGAAAGACATATCTTTTCTATGGTCTAATTGAATCCATTGTTATTGTTTCTGTTCTTCTTGAGTTCTTACCCTTGAGAACACTCAAAATCTGTGCATTATTCAATAAAGGCTTAAATTTTCTACCTTCACACTTTCTCTCTCTCTCCGGTATATGATATTCTTCACTGTGACATTGAATTGTATCTTTAGCCCCTATGCTGCTTGTTTAAAAAGAGAGACATTTTCTTGCTATGTAGTCCAGGTTTGCCTCTGACTTGACATTCTTATGTTGGGAAAAAAATCATGGAAAAACTCACATTCACAATAGCCTTAAAATATAAGAATAAATCTAACCAAAATTGCTAAAGATCTGTACAATGAAAATGTACCGGATGACCCATTCCTTGAGATATACCCAAAGGAGTTAATATCCTATTCTGTAGATATTTGTTCATAAGTATTTATTTTTTATTTATTAACAATAGCTAGGAAATGGAAATAACCTAAATGTCCTTCAACTGATAAAAATATAGTACATATATCAATGGAATAGTATTCATTAGTAATGAAAAATTAAATAATTAAATAATCATATATATATATATTTATGTCTCTCTACGTATAACTGCAAAATATTGTACTGAGTTATGTAACTCAAAAAGACAATTCTTGCATGTTTTCTCTTATTTGGGGATCTTTGATTTCAATCTTTAGATGTGATTATATAATCTGAAGTAACCACGGAAACCAGGAAAGGAAAAGGGACCTTGGTAGAGATGGGGAAATATTTCTAGAGTGGGGTATAGTAAGACACAGGAGCTATAAAACAGGAATGGGGAAATGGAGGGCATTGACTGCGGAGAGGATAGAGAGGGGAACACAGAGGGAGAGAAAAAAAAAAGAGATAAATGACACGAAGTACATTTGAAAAGACATAGGTAAACGTTATTTTATAGTTTTACTTAAAATGCATACATAATATATATGTAGTTTAAGTGGAATAATATCACACAGGGTGATTCTAGAGCCATAGACTATTTAACAAAAAAACCACAGAGCCAGACATGAGAAACTTCAAGTTGTTGATTAGGAGGGCTCCTAAAACAATATAGTCTACTGCTATTGCACTTGGTTGGCTCTCAGAACTGAAGGCAAAACTGTGTTGCTGAATATACCACATACTCTGGAGGTAATAAAAGAGGAATTTAGTTTAATGTTTAACGTCATAATACACAGTTTTTCAGGGCTAATGCATTCACTGATTAATTACTTTCTGTGTGCTCTACATGTTTTTGTATTTGTATATGAAGTAAATATTTTAGCTATTTATATGTTTCAACTAATGTACCACTAATTCAATCCTTTTCAATAGCTTTTTATGTATGTTCTTAAGAACCTTCAGTAGGTTTTTCTGTAAGATGCATTTCAAGAATGAAGTCTTGGATTACAGTATGCATTCATGTTTAACTTTCAGAGATGTTAAATTGCTTTCCAAAATGACAGCAACAATTTATATCCTAGGAATCAGTGTATGGCTGTTCTAGTTTTCTATATTACCCCTTGCCAATAATAGACAACTTACTTAAAGTAAGAAATATGGCAGGTTCATAGGAATATGGGAGAAGCATCATTTATGGGACAATAAGCACAATGGTAATTCAACTCAAAATTTTGCTTATTCTCATTTGCAATCGTGAAAATACAAAATATAACAACAGTTGGAAAGGAGGGGTTCTTGCTCAGCCATCTGTTCAGAGAAGTTAAAAAATATGTACTTTATTATCCAGTCAAGTGAGTCAAACATCAAGATTTTGAAATTAAAAAAAAGTAAGTGCAAGTTGATGTAACAGAGACATGATCTGTACAGAAAAATGGATTCTGTACAGAGAAATGAGTAAATGTCAATGAAACACAAGTCTACAGCCAAACTTTGTCAAGAGTTTTAATGATTTTCCTGTTACAATTATCTATGTGGAAGCAGAAACCTGCCCCTGTCAAACAAAACCTGATACTTCTAAGAGTTGGAAAAAAAATAAACAAAAACTGAACTGAACAGGAGACATGATAATCATGTACTAGCATGTAAATCTTAGAGGATGTTATGGTTTGGTTATGTCCAGTGGAATAGTGTTGAGAATTGATGGTCATGAAAGTTCTTCTTCCATTGATGAATAAATGCTTTCACAATATATAGTTGGTTGTCATGGGAATGAGTTTCAGATTGAAAAAAAGAGATAGATTCAACTTCCTTTCTCTTGCTTTCTCATGCTCACTTAACCTTCTGTCTTTCATCACAGAATAACACAGCAATGAAACTCACTATATGTGTGTGCCTTGGATTTCTCTTCTTTTTTATTGAGCAAGTGTTAGAAATGTATTGCCAGGAGTATAGCCTGACCACAAAACACATCTACATGGTTTCTATAATGTATATGTAAAAAACTTACAATCTTAATTTTTAGTAACAGTGTAACAAAGTTTTCCAAAGCTTACATGATGGCTTACAAAGACACACCTAGATATTCAATGTTGGGACAATGTGGGTTCATGTGGGCCTAAAAAGCTGGTTTATGGTCTAGACAAATCTTGCTGACACAGACACTTTCTCTATGTGATTTGGTTGTGTGTGTGTGTGTGTGTGTGTGTGTGCGTGTGTGTTTTGTTTTGTTTTTAACTCACCAATGGACATGCAGGAGAATCCTTTAGCTCTCTTCAGGCTCTAGTAAGCTTTCATGCTCATAAATCAGCTCTGGGTCTTGCCATGCCTGAGGTAGGGTAGGCTCCTTTTGGATTCTTAGCCTGGCAGTTGGAATTGGGGGAAGATGGAGGGAATGGGAGGAAGGGAGGGCAGTTTGTGGTATTCTGTTATAGTAAAATCTAAGAAAATCAGTGATGTATGTAAAGTGTTGTCAAGTTACATTAAAAGAGCACCATCACATGATAAAACAAGAGACTGAGAACTTAGAGTTTTTATTTGTTTATTTGTTTGATTGTTATTTAGGAATAGGAGAGAGAGAATCCAAGATGAGTTTACAGAGCTCATTCTAAGACAATCTAAGAAGGACACACACACACACATGTATATTCCTTAGAAAATCATAATTAAATGCAGAGAAGTTTAGAACACTGAAGGCGTTTTGAGAGTGGACTTGAACTTGAAAACTGTGTTCTCAAGTTTTTGCTATATTAGATTAGATCTTCCAAAACTATCTGGGACCTTTTGCTTGGAAGTATGGCCTAGAAGAGAGAAATAATGAGTTCAAAAAGAAAGAGGGAAGCCTTTTCTTTCATAAGTGGTTGTAAATAAGAAAAGAAAAACATAATTGTATTGCTGTGTTGTATTACAAAGCATCATGAAGGGGATGAGTTCTTATTAATCTATAAATTAAGAAACTATAATACTGGTATTTCAATATTCTATGTCTATCTAGGAGCTTGGTATATACTGAATGAATGAAATGGACAAGGTTTGCCTTCAAAATATCATTTTTCAAAAAATGAGGAATCTTGGTTTTTAGTGTTATGATTATAGAATGGTTAAGAAAAGCATCACACAATTTTCTTCAGTTCTATCCTGTTTTTGTGGGGGAAGTCCTTCTGTCTATGTGTTGCTTTTATTGGTTAATGAATAAAGCTGTTTTGGCCAGTGGTTTAGCAGAATAAAGCAAGGTAGGAGTTCCAAGCAGAAAGCAGAGGAGAGAGTATGGGGAGTTGAGAGAAGTCATGTAGCCCGCACAGGAGACAGATGCCTCTGCAAGAATCTGCCAAAACTTTGCTGATAGGATGTGACCTCATGGTGGTGAGCTAGTTTAGGATATAAGAACTAGCTAAAAATACACTTATGCTATTGGCCAAACAGTATTGCAAATAGTACAGTTTCTTTGTGATTATTTTGGAAGTCTGGGTGGCCAGGAACGAACAAACAGCCCCCACAACACGGTTTTAATAAAGTTTGTGGCATAGCTTATTCATTGAGTAATGGAGACACTACCATTCAAAAAATTTAAATCTAAGAATAATGTAAAGTATTTCTGATTAGGAACCTATGGGCAATCACACTGGAGGAGAAGCCAGAGTTCTGTGAGAAGGTCCTTCCTGCTGAATATCTGTGAGATATGTGTGGGGTCTAGAAAAGTGTAGTAGAGAAAAACACAAATTCCAGAGGCTCGTGACTTTATCAATATCCTCATCTGAGTAGCATTCGAGAACTGAGACTGTTCATACGATGAGGTAGATACTCTGCACCCAAGAAGATCACTGATAAATAAGAAAATCCTGCCATGTTAAGAATGTCTTAGCAGCAGAAGGACCTCCTATAAGTCTTCGGTCATAGACTATAAGGCTGAGGTTTGTTTGGTTTCTGTGCAGTAGTACTGCAGCCAAGATCACATAAGAACTATTTATTTACATATCCATGTGTACACGTCTCTTCAGATTGAGATCTTTTATTTCTTTGGAATATTTTTTTAAAGATTTAATAATTTACTTATGAGTGCTGTATCTGCATGTATGCCTTTATGCCAGAAGAGGGCATCAGATCCCACTATAGATGGCCGTGATCCACCATGTGGTTACTCACAACTGAACTCAGGACCCCTGGAAGAGTAGCCAGTGCTCCTAACTGCTGAGCCATTTTCCAGCTTCTGGAATAGATTCTTAAGGCTTCAAATGTTATCTAAAATGATTGATATGTTTTTAATTTTAGTGGATGCTTATTATAGCAGGAATTCATATTTTGGTAAGCACACAGGTGTGTCCTCTTTACAACCAGACTTGTAAGGGTTCTTTGCAACTTTGCCAGTCCAACAGCTGTGAAGTGACGTCTCAGGGCCTCAGTGTTTGAGTTTCCTAGTTATGAATGTGATTGTGCTATCCAATTCTTATTCTCAAGGTTGAGGTTGAAACGTGTCAATCTATTATCTGCTTTGTTATATATGACTAAGGAACAAACTGAATCAGGTTCTTTAGTACATACTACTCTTAAGGAATAATTTCCATGCATCCATGCCTATTATTGACTGTTGGGTATGCAAATTATCCATCAATGTGTAAAGAAGAAAGAGAGGGGGAAGGGAGACAGAGAGAGAGGGGAGAGAGAGAGAGAGAGAGAGAGAGAGAGAGAGAGAGAGAAGAAAGAAAGAGAGAGAGAGACAGACAGACAGACAGACAGACAGACAGACAGACTATGATACATAGAATACTGGGCCAGAAAATGTGGTTTTTCATATAGAATTTAGAGATCTTAGTGCTGGCTGGTTATTATCAATTTGGTATAACCTAATATCACTTAGGAAGAGGGAACTTTTAGCTAAACAACTGACCCAATCACATTGATTTGTAGCTGTATATGTTAGGAATTATCTTGATTAATAATTGATGTGGGAGTCTCATCCACAGTGAAGGCACCATCCTGGACAGTTTGGTCTGGGCTATAGCTGAGAGGGGGAAGAAAGGAAGAAGGGAGAAAGCAGGGAGGGAGCAAGCAAGAACCTGTAAGAAACAGGTTCTTTTTTGAATTTTGCTCCAGGTTCCTGGCTTGAGTTCCTATTCTGATATCACTCTCTGACATGAATTATTTATTTAGAATGTAAGGTAAATGAACTCCTTCCCCCTCAGATTGCTTTTGGTCATCGCGTTTATCACAACTACAGCAACTAGAACATCTGAACAGGCAAGACCTATCTGTATGCCAGAAGGTTCCTTATATTCTTCGGAGGGTTCATTAAACTCCCTATAGTTTATGGCATGTGTCAAAAGACTGAGATGGGACTTTTAAAATAGTGAAAACTAGAGAATATCTCCACTCTTAGGATTCTTTCATTAATATCCATATCTAGATTAAAGCGTCCATCTCTATGCCATGAAGAAAAAGCCAGCCTTCCTCTGAAAAAAATGTGTGACATGCTTAAAGAAAAGAAAGGGAGTTAGGAAGAGATCTTAGGGGTGGCTATTCTTTCTTGGGGGATCTAGTCTTTCAAAATGAAAATGCATACAGCTTCTTTGATAGTTCTTCAGCGAAAGAAAACAGAAACAGAGCTCAGAGAGCCACAGGAATATCTTGGATAAGGTCATGGAAATGCCGTTTAGAGATTTCAAATAACTTCAAAGTGTAGCACCATATAGCAGACTCCTGAAAGCTGACCATGTAAGGATCTCATTGTCTATTACTAAAGCACAAAGTGCTTTATCTATCTTTAACTCTCAGGAGGGAGGTGAGTATTCCCTCTGTGAGGGTGTCTCTTTGTGGGTTCTCAGTGAATTCCATCAGAGGGACTACAGCAAAGGATACTTTATTTTCCTGGCTGTGGTTGGTTGTTTCTACTCTTTACTCTTTTGCCCCAGCTGTCAAATAAACCACATGGAGTCTTATTCTTATTTATGAATGACTAGCCAGCTTGTCTTAAGCTAATTATTCTCTCTACCTTTTGTGTCTGGGCTTTTATTTTTCTCTATTTCTGTATATCTTTCTTTCCTTCTCATTCCATGTCTGGTAGTGTGGCTGGGTGGCTGGCCTCTTCTTTTCTGGCTCCTCTCCTTTTCTTTTCTTGCTCCTTGATCTCCTTTCTCTTTTTTACTCCTCCTATTTATTCTCTCTGCCTGCCAGGCCCACCTATCCCTCCCCTGCCTAGGTATTGCCAGTTTAGCTCTTTATTAGACCAATCAGGTGTTTTAGACAGGCAAAGTAACAGCTTCACAGAGTTAAACAAAAGAAACTTAAAAGAATACAACACATCTTTGCATCATTAAAACAAGTGCTCCATAGCATAAACAAATAAAACACATCTTAAAATAATATTCTACAACACCTGCCCACCACTGAACCTTTCTGTTGTAAAAATACTTATCGTGGTAGAGAGAATGCAGAGTCAGACAAATGAAACTCTCATACTTAAGGAAGATATTGAAATTTTTTATTCATTAACTTTTTTTAGAAATTTTACATATGTACATACAAGATACTGACAAATCTCAATCCTACCTCCTACCAACCCCCTTTTGTAAAATTCTCATTCTCTACACAAATCTCTCTCTTGGGTTACTGTCTACTCACTTTGTTTTGTGACTTATGGAGATTAACTAGGACAATCTGTGTGACCACAGGCTTGGATCTATTCATTGGGGCCTGGTGGTATCACCGCAGAAACACAACTAAAGACAGCAATTCCCTTGCTCCGAGAATCTATCCAGTAGTTTAGAGGCTAAAGGCAGGGCCCCCATGAATCCTGCCCCTTTCCTTGGCTGATTGTTGTTAGGGCTTGCAGTGCAGATGATAATTGGTGTGGGTGTTGGGTCTAAGGAGTGACATTTCAGTCTTCCACCTTACACCCCTCACTGCCTCTTCTGCAATGCTCCATGAGACTTAGCGGGGGAGTGGTAAACGTCTTGTTTAGGGACGGGCTGCCAATCCTTTCTTATTTTCACAGCCTTGAGCCTCCACAATCTCCACCATTCACTGTAAAAAGAGGTTTCCTCAGATGGCAATATCTGTGACCATAAACATAGATTCAGAAGGCAGTTGGCTTCAATGTAAATTGAGATAAACATTAGTGCTAAGTTCCTGTCTGAACCTATGACCACAGAACAGTGAGTAATATACACTTCCTGTTATTTTGCTAAGAGAGGGGCATTTTTGACCATCTGGAGGTCCTAATACCATTTTAGAGCCAGGGATCCTGAGTCTTCTTCCTTCCTGTTCTGACTTAGTTTGTGCTAACAAAGTCAAGCAAATCCACTCAACGAACAATCTCTGAAAGGCCCTGCAGTGGGGTCTTTTGGAAGCAAGAAGCAGAGATGAGAAAGAAAGAAGATTCTTTCTGTGTGTGTGTGTGTGTGCATTTCTCCAGACGCTACAGAGTGTCATGCGGGAAATCTATAGTGTAACACAAAATACGCTGTGTAGTACAGGGTGTGAGCTTCGCTTGTCAGAACAGGTCATCCAGAACACCCATACTGTGTGCTTTCACAAGTAGGAATGTAGGCTGCAACCCAAATTAGAGAATTGTTTTGTAAACTTTTCTGAACTTTGTAAGAATCAGTCAGCTAATAGTAAGGGTGTATAAAATCAGCCTGCCCCTCCCAAACCAGGCATAAACACAACAGCCCTTGCTGCCCACCGAAGTCCATCCTTGCAATGTCTCATTGTGGTTGGAAGGACTTTGGCATCTCTGTAGAGTGGCCAGGTGCACTGGTTTGGGGGCAGAACGCTGCAACAGTGTTCTCTTTGTTCAGCACCATTGAATTTCCCGGCATAAGCATTAGTGTCTCAGGAAATCCTTCTCAAGAAGTTATTTCCAGCCTGCAGCCAGTGGTTTATTCCAAACATCTGAATGGACTGAAGAGCTGCTCTTGGTCTGAAGTTGCTTGTCCTGGCAGACAAACATCTGATTGCTTCTTACTTTCCACATAATTTGTCTCTGCTACACAAGACTGAAACGTCTCTCCCTATTGTGTGGTTTACCCCAGGATGGCAAAATAATGAATTCAACAGGAAGCATATCTAATGATGCTCCTCCATGGCTCTTCTATTTACTTTTCCTACCGTGGCGATGCTATGTTCACTTGTGTCCTCACTAGGGACGTTCCTTTCATTTCCCATGCAACATTTGGCACTAGTTTCAGCCGTACTATTTGAAATCTCTTGGAATTTGAAGCAAAACCACAGTTGAACTGACTTTGGCAAGCACACTTCTCACACAGGCAGATCTCGCCTTTTCCTTAAAAGGTGTCTAGGGGGTTGAGATGAGATGTTGCTAGCAGCAGCACAAAGCCCTCTCAGCAGGTGTGGGTGTGCTAAAAACAGTATGATTACCAGGCTTTTCAAAACTGAAGGAAGTGAGGCAATTGAAAGAGGTTTGCTAAAAACCAATTATTGTCTCTTAGCTTCTGGAGTTCGCCAAATGAAGCATCTAGTATTTGTCTTCTGGAGAATGTTTAGGTAATTTCTGGCATATCTGAGGTAGGATAGTGCAGTAATTTCTCTAGTAATACTCCCAGAGTTTTACTGGGATTTTCAAAGCATAACAGTTATAGATAAATATTATCAAATGTGTTGATTTTTGCTAATTAGCATTTGAAAATTTCTCCATTCAAATTTCTGTGTATATGCTTCTTTCTTCTTCTTTACTTCTTATTCTCCTCTTGTTCTTCTTTTTATTTATTTATTTTTTTAGCAGTTAAGAAAGGCATTTATTGGGAGTGAGGAAACACACACATGCAGCAGATACACAGAGAAAAAGACCCGCTGTGAATAAGAAGGGTGCTTGGTGCTGTAATTTAAAAAGTGGCATGGGAGAGAAAGACACCATGTGACAGAACTCACATGGAGGTGGCAGGCCCTTTTAAAAGGGAATGCAGTGAATGCACACTCTTAGTGGCTACAGCTGATGCCATATCCTGTCAGAAACCCAAGGACAGGCCAGTACAGATGCCTGAATACTAACATTTGGAAAGCTGAAATATCCAATCTCTTGTTCAAGTGCATCTATGACTAAGTACTGCTGTCCACACATCAGGGTTCCTCTTTAACCCTGGTGTCAGAATGGACAGACTAAGGGTTTTAAAGCCTTTGAAGAGTCTCCCTCCCCTAAGTTAGGGTTGGTCAGTTTGAAGACAGATAGGATGGTTGATTGGTCAGGTCAACATGTGCCAATCAAGTCTTGACCTTGTTGAGCTAATCCTTCAGCAGGGTGCCTGGCAGCTTTTGTCTCAAGTCAGAAGGTGGAAAAAGAAACTGGCCATTTTGGAAATCTACCACCTTTATTTCCTAGCCATAGCCCCTCCCCCATCTATCTACTGGAGAATCTTCTGATTCATACATGTTTCCTTCTCCAGCTGTGACAGCTCAGCAGAGATATCCCGCTGAATCTTTGAAAATAAAAGGTCTTTCTAAAAGGTTACTGGCACAGTTAGGGCCCCTCAGGTTCCTGTAGAGTACTTCTGGCTCATGCTACACCCCAGAATCGTTGTAACACAGTAAGATTTCCTTGTTTGAGCTGGTTTGGGGCAGATAAAGGAGTTACCTGACTCATCCTCCTCGTTACCTAATTTAAGACACCTTCATCTCTGCCAGTCTCTGGGTCATTTAGTCGCTCGAGAATCCAGCTGTACTTCATGTGATGTGGGTGTGTGAACAGTGGTTAAATGATGTATTGTGTATCTAAGCTTGAAGCAGCTGCATAGACTCCATCTCACTGTGCTGCCAGCAACACCCAACATGCCCACTCTGTTCAACCTTTGACCGATGATGCACTTGGGAGCCCCCTGCCTCTATGTTGTTTATTCCATTCATATCAGTTTTGTAGGAAGTTGTCAGTAAGTATATTTGAGACAGACTTCACCTTCTCAGATCTGTTGTGAATCTTGATCTTCTTAGTTTTCCTTGCTTTCCATAGTTTGAACTCTTATCACTAAATTCTACTGATTTTGTTTGATACTTATCTCCTAATTTTAAACCTGGCCTTTAACTCTCATTCATCCTATACTAGTGGTGATTCATAATTGGTCTCATTGCATATCCCAAATGTTACAACGCTTGCCTTCTAATACTCAGCTTCTGGGTTGATTCTTACAGCAATATTCTCAACCTAAGTTGTAGCCAAAGCATTCTTTCTACTATTATGTATAGCTTCTTGTAATGAAGTTTTTCTTTAATACTAATGAGAGGTATTATTTTCTAAAAATTTTAACTAACCCATGCTCATTGTACAAAATGATGAGTTTCATTACATCATTTTCAATATATGAAGATCATACAATTTTCTCTTATTCACTCTGTCTCATTCTTTCTACTCCTCCCTAGTCTCCTTGCATTTTTTTCTGTATCTTATAGAGGCCCCAATGATCTGGCCCCTGGTGGATACTCTAGTTCCCAGCTTCTTTCATGAATCCCTCCATGTGTTTCAGCCTCTTTAAAGAAGCTCTCTTTGTCCTTAATTTCCTTCTCCCTACTGGTTCACCTATATAGCACTTAACTTATTCTTAATATGTAACTTCAAGCTTAGTTTCTTTACTTCCTGGGCCAGATAGGCACTGTTTTATGTGCCCCCATATACCCTCAACAGACTGCCTTCTTCACCCCATTCTTTACCATGAGAGCTTGGGAGTCAACCATCATGTCAGAGTTGTGTAGACAGATTTTATTTTGGGCCGCCAGCTCACAAAAAAATGACATGGAGACTTATTAATTATGAAAGCTCAGTCTTAGCTTAGGCTTGTTCCTAGCTAGTTTTTATAATTTAAATCTACTCCTATCTTGTAAGGAGCCTTCAGAACGTCGCCATTGTCTTATGGTGCTGGCGTCCTGCAGCTTGGTGGTAGATGGATCCTTTTGATGTTGCCAAGAGGGCCAGAGCGCCTTGGGCTTGTATTTTTGCATAACAGAGCCTTGGTTCCCTAGCCTATCTCGAAATTCCCGGGCTACAGCAGAATGGCATTAACCAATCAGCATCCAAGCCTCTCCACCCTAGAAAAGCAGCTGCTGCTTGGGCTTCTCTCTCTCTCTCTCTCTCTCTCTCTCTCTCTCACTCTCACTCTCACTCTCTCACTTCCTCTTTCGTTTTCTCTCCCTCACCTGCTCTCCCTCTCTCTGTCTTTTCTCTCTTCTTCCCTTTCCCCAATTTTCCTCAACCGAGTGCTCCAAATAAAGGTGTGATTTGGGAAGGAATCTCGATTTCGTGGTCGTCTCAGCTTGCTGAACAAGGGGTTCATCTCACACTATCTTTCAATCTATATTGTTCTGCATAGCTTGGTTACCTTGTAAAGGAAAAAAAATTATATATATCACCCTTGATGCTGGAATGCAGGGCCTTAGAAATAGACAATTCAGGCCCCTTGCTGTAAGGGAGGGGAAGGGAGCCTTTTGTCCTGTGACAGGATGTGAGTCAGGATATTTACAGTCGGCCATCAGGTCTCCAGCTAGGAAGGCAGGAAGAGATAAGAAAAACAGGTAGCACAACCCCCTCCTTGGTATCCAGGTGGGTCTGGACAACCCCCTCCTTGCCACTCAGCTTAGCCTTATTTAAATTGACCAATGAAATGAATCCCCGTAACCACGTTTTTTTTGCTTCTGTACCCGCGCTTTTGCTCTCCTATAAGAACCCCTCACCCCCAACCTGGGCGCGCAAGTCCTCCAAGACTTTGCCGCCCCAGGTACCTGCGTATCCAATAAACCTCTTGCTGATTGCATCTGGCCGCGTGTTTTCGACTGATCTTTGGGCATGGGGTCTCTCCCGAAGGAAGACGCCCACGGGAGTCTTTCAACCTTTACTCTGTACTGCCCATCCTGCTTTTTCAATCTCTGCCTAACAATTCCCCTTGTTCCCAGCATTCTCTCTCTGCCTGGAAATCCTGCCTATCGCTTCTGCCTAGCTATGGAATGCTTGTCTTTTTATTACACTAATCACAGCAATAAATCTTCGCAGTGTGCAAATATCCCACAACAGAGTTGATTATCAGGAAATTCTTTCAGACAAAAGCAGATAGAAACTCAATAATTTAGAGCTTCCTCTTTTTCGGAGGCACAAAATGTAAGAGAAAAATTATCTTAATTATTACAAAGGCATACATATATTTATTGGAAGTTATTTGTCTCTAGAGTTTTTTTTATTTTTTTCAGAAAATTGCTATGCTAACTTCTGTCATAGAGCCTTCATGTAAAATATCTTTATAATGGGATCCTTCAATGTTGTCAAATATATCAATAAAGTTGATAAAGTTTCCAACTGGAAAATTGTGGAATTACTATCCATTTTATACTTCTTGATGATCATACAAATTAGTAAGATAACTTCAAAACAGTTTTAGTAATTTTTTAATTAATTATAGCTTCTCTCTGTTTCAAAACTATGGATGATAATGTTTGTATTCCTGTCTTATTTGTAATGTCCCCAAATTGAAAATAATCCTGTTATTCATCCTCTGGACCATTAGATAAATAAGACATCATTATATGCATGTGGTGTAATAGTATACTGCAATGAGTGGACCTGGTCTGGAACTGCATACACACTCATGGTTGATTGGTATAGCTATTTTCATTTGCATGAAGTTCATTAGCTTATGGTGACTGAAATTAAGACAGTGGTTGTTTTAGAGGTAGGGTAGTGATTGGGAGGGGCAGGAACAGGAATTTAGGGATGTTGGGATGTTCTATTCCTGACCTAGAAAGTAGCTATATATTATGGTTACCTTGTGATGGTTAATATTTTATGATTTGTGTGCATTTCTATGTATATGTTTCAGTATAATAAGACTGTAAATAGTTAGTCAAAACAAAATTATGACTGTGTATCTCAGAAACATGGCAATAGAGATGTCAGAAACATGTACCTTTACCATGTTCCTTATATAAGCATACAGGTTTTAGCAGCACAAGGACATTTTCTTTTGGTGAACTCTAGAGGGTCTCTTCTATTTGCAATGCAACTTGAACAGTAGTATTAAGAATAGAAGAAAGATTCTCATCTTGTTTTGTCTCATTTACAGCTCTTTTCTAGTCCTACATCTGAAAGTTTTACACACTCTTCCAATAACCCAGCATGGTCAGGCCTGTCACAGCAATAGTTTACTCACTGGTACCAAGTTCTATCTTAATTACTTTTCTATTTCTGTGTTAAAATACTATCAGCAAGGCAACTTATCAAAGAAGGCATT
Organism: Myodes glareolus; assembly: GCF_982192425.1. Lineage (NCBI taxonomy): Eukaryota > Metazoa > Chordata > Mammalia > Rodentia > Cricetidae > Myodes > Myodes glareolus. The sequence goes on from NC_142038.1 coordinate 28,311,418, forward strand.
TAATTTGGTTCATGTTTCCAGAGGTTTATAGTTCACGACCATTATCGGAGAGAGCATGGCTGCAGGCAGAGAGACATGGTGTTTGAATTTTAACTGTTTACATCCCCTTCATACACACATGCGCACACACACACACACACACACACACACACACACACACACACACAGAGAGAGAGAGAGAGAGAGAGAGAGAGAGAGAGAGAGAGGCAGAGAGTGCTAACAGCAAATGGCATGTGCTTTTGAAACGTCAAAGCCCCACCCTCTCCAACAGTACCACAATAACCCTTCCAAAATTGTTCCGTCAACTGGGGACTAAGCATTCAAATGTATGACCCTATAGGGGCCATTCTTATTCAAACCACCATGGACACTGAATCTTATTATAGAATACTTGCCCTTCAGTGTTCTTCCCTGGTCTATCCACAATATCCAGGAAAGTGGAAACAGCCTAGCTGTCTAGCAGATGATGAATGGATAATAAAAATAGGATACATTTCTATAGTATGATATTCAATTGTTAAGAAAAATGGAATTGTGAAACTTGCAGGTAAATGAATGGACCTTGAGGCAAATCATTCTGAGTGAAGGAAGTCAGACACAGAAAGACAAACATTGCATGCAAATTCCCTTCTATGTTAACATGTTCATTGATCTTGATATTGCTCTGGTCCAATATTTGTAACCATTGCCAGGAAAGACTGTTTCACAGCATACTTATTGGTCCTCTGGCTCTTGTGATGTTCCCTGAGCTCTGTTAGGACTGAGCTCTCTGCAAACTGTTGATCACTACATCGTGTCCAGTTGTGTTTTTTTTTTTTTTTTTTTTTTTTTGTGATGGCCTTCACTTGTTGCAAAAAGAGGCTTTTTTGATGGTTAGTAACTATACTTATTCAGGAAAGGTAGCTTCTATAGAAAGAGGGTTCTAGGCTGAGGGTCTGTAATGAGGCCAGGAAAGGTGACTTGTGTACCCTTCCCTCCATCTCTCTTATTATCCATCTCTCTTTCTTTACACAGTAAGAAGCTCAAGTTAAGATTAACAGAAAAATAAATATTTCAAAGGTTTATAAGGCTTGAAAGAGCAAGAGAACACTGAGCAAGAGCCCACTGAGCAAGAGGCCATTGAACTTGCTTTCTTACTCTACATTAGCTCTGGTAACATCAAAGAATGAATGGACAGATATTTATTTTTTTCTTTGATTTTTGTCTCTTAACGGAAATTATTCTCTGAAATAAAATACCCCTGGTCATCCTCAGAATCTCAGATTATCAAATGTATCTTTAAGTCATATGTCACCTACTAAAGTCAGTCTTGATGGAAAGGGGCGAGGTAAGAGAATAAGTACTATATTTAGAGCATTGTGGGAGTTCTTATGCAGAACACTGACAAAGTAGAATGATTGTCATCTGATGGGGTCTTTCAGGAAAACAAGAGCTCAGAATATCAATATATTGACAGTCCACAAAATGTAGATAAAAACCTATGAGCAAGTATCTTTAATTCTGTGTATGTTCCTTTCATTTACCCAAGAGATAATAATGTTATTATTCTTTTAAAGTTAGATAACCAAGCTAATGAAATATGGGACTGTATGTTCATAAAAGTGGCTATTATCAAAGGGTTCCTGAGAATTACATTGTTGAATAAATTACACTCAGTGTAGAAGGAGATCAGCTGTGACTAATCTAAGTCTGCTTTTCCACATTATTTCTTGATTTATTTTCCTTATGTCCACCAAACAAAATAAGCTTTCCTTCCGAGAGATTGTGATCTATGTTTTAATTTGAAACAATTTCTCTGCATTCCAACTGAGTAGCTTGTATAACAAGAATAGGATTATTATTTTTTTTCAACCAGTGCAGCACTGTTGGTATTAACAATAAGAGATAAGACTGGAGTCTTCATGTATATTCCCGTGCTTGCATGTTACAATATATTTTTACAATGCCTGAAGAATTAGGGCAAGGAAATATGACCATCAGCTCTACTCCTCTAATTCTGCTTTACAATTTTACTGTTTGAAATTCTTTTTAGTGGAACTCAACTCATGCCCTCGGTCCATACAGAATAGGAAACATATGCTCCCACATACCAACATTGTTGTTTATCAACATAGCCAGAAGTAAACTGAGAAGATAATTGGATTTGTCATGTAAATAACGCCATGAAGAATCCCACAACATGAATTAGGAGCGAAAGCAGCAAACAAAACACCCATCAGAAAACATTTCCTGTAGCAAGTGTTTATCCTAATCTAAAAAGTCAATAATAAATAGCTCTGCCTGGCAAGGAAACTGGGTTTCTAACCAAAGTGTATCTCATAGTCGATTCATTCTGTAATGCATAAAAGAATCCATATAGATGAGAGATTGGTGGCACAGATAAGCCCTTGAAGCTCACTCCCCTGGATGGAGTATGACTTTCTTGGCTAAAACACCACCTTGAAATTCATGAAGCTGGTCTCGGGGAACAACTCATTGGGATAATTCATTGATGAAGTCCTGAGTTAGGACCAAGAAATTTTTTTTTCAAAAGAAATAATTGGTTTTCATGGAATGACTTCAGGCTGCACATTCATCCAGGTGGTTCCCATATGAGCTATGTGTTTTTAATAGTATGAATGCAATTACACATTTTTATTTTTGGCCTCCTGAACATATGTGTCTCTCAAGCAGAGTGAGTTTTCCTTATCATGGAGGAAAATATGTAATGTCATATATGTGTCTCTATTACTTGCTTGCTCTTTATGTGGTTGAGATGGATTCCACTTTTGCAAAGATTTTATAGCAAAGGTATCATTCATCTCTACTTGGTGCGTTTGGCCATACTCAGCTTAGACATGGACTGTTGCCAGGTAAATGATCACTTAGCTCTTCAGAGAATCATTTTTGCCAACTTTCATATCTTGCATTGTTTGACATATTATTCAAATTTTTTAAAGAAAAAGTTGAACTATGCCTGTCCTATTTCTTCTGGATGTTTAGAAAGCTTATGCAACCAGTTAATTGTCAAAATAATATTTTTAGTATAAAACTTCTAGAAAAGATTGTTTTGAGCAAATAAACCTGAAAAAATTAGTGGCAGGCTGCTTTCTGCCTCCTGGCTCGTGGCTAGCTTTACCTGAAATATTTACACAGAAACTGTATTCATTTAAATGCTGCCTGGCTCATTAGTTCTATCTCTTTTTGACTAACTCTCATATCTTGATTTCAACCCATTTCTAATAATCTGTATGTCACCACGAAGTCATGGCTTACAAGAAAAGATTCAGCATGTCTGATGTGGCAGCTTCATTGTGGGCGGCTCTCTGCCTCTGCTGCTTTCTCCCAGCATCCTGTTTGGTCTACTCCGCCTATCTAAGCTGCTGTCCTATCAAAAGGCCAAGGCAGTTTCTTTATTTGACCAATGAAAGTAACACATAGACAGAAAGCCCTCCTACTCCATAAACCCAAACTTGTCTTTTCATTAAACAAATAAAATTTTCATTCATTCTTTCAATGTACAACAACAATACTTTGTCTTTTCTTATCTGAATTTCTATTCATATCTAAATACAATTTTAACACTTGATACTGTGTGAGGTAGCTATCACTTATAATCATTAATCATCATTTTATAAATCAAAGATTGGAACTACTGGACTAAAATTTTGGTGAAAGAGATGGGTGATGTGGGATGCCCCTCTGCATGTTGTGAATATGTTTTATTACCACTGGTTAATTAAAGAAACCACTTTGACCTATGGCAAGGAAGAATACAGCAAGGCAGGAAATCCAAGCATAGACAGAGAAAGAAAGAATTCTAGCAGAATCAGGAAGAAGATAAGTAACCCCCCACAAGAAGTAAGAAGTAACAAACCATGAGCCTTGTGGTAAAATATAAAATAATAGAAATGGGTTAATTTAAGATGTAAGAGTTAATAAGAAGCTTTAGCTAATAGACCAAAGAGTATGTAATTAATATTAAGCCTTAGAATAGTTATTTCATAAGGAACTGCAGAAGCTAGTGAGCAGGACCTGGTGGGTAGAGAGAACTGGTCCAGGGAACCAGCAGAATCATATCTTTGACCTTGGGAGAAGCCATAATATTTTAAACTACTAACTATCCACACCTGTTTCTATAGCCCTAAATCTTTTATAATTACTGTCTAGCAGGGGAATTTCTGATAGAGCAAAAACATACTGTGATGGTTTTAGTGAAGAATGTTCCCCATAGGCTCAGTCAGGTATTTGAACATTTGGTTTCCAGCAGTTAGTGGCACAGTTTTGGGGAGTATTAGATGGTATATCCATGCTGGAGGAAGTCCATCACTGAGGGTGGGCTTTTAGGTTATATAGTCTCGCCCTACTTCCAGTTTGCTATGTCTGCTTTGTGCTTATATTTGAGAGGATGTGAGTTCTCAACTTTCCTGCTCTGTTCACCAACCCTGCAACTTGCTACTCCTCCTCCTCTCTTTGAATAGATTCTTACTCTTGTGGAACTACAAGTCCAAACAAACTCTTCCTTCTATAAGTTCCTTGGGCCATGGTGTTTTATTAGAATAATAGAAAAATAACTAATATACATACCATTGATCCTTCCTGAAAGAATCAACCCAAATGGCCTAGCAAGTCACCTGGGTAGGTAACCCCTTCTCCCTCAAGAAAGCTGTCTATGCCATAGCCTTTAGGATATAGTTTAAGACCATCCTAAAACTCAATTTTACTTGATAGTCTGTGTGGTCGTTGTCCATTCTCACCATGTAAAGGAGTTCTGCTCTGCAGTGGGACCTTTGTCTGTTACCCACTCTCACCCCATGATGGTGTTTCACTTTACTCTGCATGCCTCATCTGCGTTCTTTTGAGTGTGTGTGTGTGTGTGTGTGTGTGTGTGTGTGTGTGTGTATATATATATATATATATATATATATATATATATGTCTTAGTCTTTGTTTTGTTTCCTTTTGCCATGATAAAGTAGCCCTTACAAAAGCAAACAAGTTTATTTCAACTCACAGCTCAAGTCTTTTATGAAGGTCAAGTAGAGGCAGGAGGGGCTTGAGGTCATATTACATTCACAGTCTACAAAGGGCCACTACTTTTACGTGCTCTACTGTTATGTGCTCAGCTCCCTCCCTTTTTTTCACAGTTCTATGTCTTGCTCAGGGAATGGTTGCAGCTACAGTTAAGGTGGATCTTACCACATCAATCAGTGCAATCAAGGTACTCTGTTGGCAGCATGGGCAGTGACCAATCTCTTACGTGAGTGGAAATCTTACAAATGGACAGTTCACACTAACTATCACAACATGTTTGACTCCATTTTTTCTTTTTTCTTTTTAAAAATTTTCATTTGATTGCCCCTCCTCTACATAGTTTTTTGAGACAGGCTATTTTAATGATGCCCATGCTGGCCTCAAACTTGTGATCATTCTGTCTCAACCATCCAAGTGCTGGGATTTTAAGCATGTGCCACCATCTTGGCTCTAGTATATAACCTTTTATAACATACTTTTTGGCAAATTATTTTGGAAATAAATTAACTTGGTTTTGTTCCAAGTGTGTACCTCCATGGCAGGAAAAATATATGTTTACTTAGTGGATAGAAAAAAGCCTAGCCAGTGTGTACATTAGATCGATTGAATTTGCCTATTCAATTACAAATATGTGTGTCTATAACTTTCTGGAAAAAAACATGAACAAGAAACAAAAGAAATCATTGAAGAGAAAAGTATATGTTCACAAAGAGTAATGTATTGCATACTCATGGAGTTTAATAAAGTCACAAAGTAGTGAACTGAGTGTTTTATCTTTAGAAACTGCCTTGCCCACTATCAGAAGGTGGGTGATAGTTGATGACTGAGTTTGGCAACGGCAGTGAGAGAGAAGGGTCTGGAGTTTCAACACAGGGAGAGGGGATTTCAGCAGGGCCTTAGCAGAATGGAAAGTTCTTTGGGCAGGGTTGGACAGAGTTTGTTCAAGGTTGATTCTAACATTGACACCCCTGGTAACTATGATATTAGAAATATCAATTATGCTATTAGTGAGCATTGCTTGAGATAAAGAATGACCATGGACTAATAAAACGTGCCTTACCTGGAGGAACTGTAACAATCTTATGGGTGCTGTAACCCATGTGATGGTGATAAGGGAATGTATTGGTGTGCCTTTCAGCACAGTGGAGACTTTTCTAGGGAATTAAGTGTTCCCACCTGCCCCCTGCAAACTTGAGATCTATTAAACATGCCCCAGGTCAGTGACTTTGAAGATTTTTGTCTTAGGAATTTGTAGAATGAAATTCACAGACCATTGAGGATGAGTTTTAAAGACAAATTTATTATAGATTCATAGATGGGAAAGAGAGTGAGGAAGAGCAGGGAGTAGCAAAGAGGAAGGGAAGAAGGGTGAAAGGAAGAAGAGGGGAGGGGAAGGAGAGGAAGAAGAGAAAGAGGAAGAGAAGAGAAAGGTAGAAGAGAGAAAAAGAGAGAGAGAGAGAGAGAGAGAGAGAGAGAGAGATTCTATATAACAAGAAGTTTCAGGAAGTAGTGCACCATCGAACTGTTAGGAGGTTTGGAAAGGACTTATGGCAGGAAGGGAGTAAGTTATGTGTGGGGCATGAGTTGGCCAATCCATTTGACCCAGCCAGGTGTCCAGGTGTTTCTTCTTTGTATTGGTCACATAGTCACATACAATTTTTAGGTGGAGGTGCTCATTTAGAACATAAAACAAAGCAGAAAAAAATCAGGAAATATTTTAGTATCAAGACTCTAGCTAGGGCATTCTTGGAACTGCTTCTTTGGCTTTCCTGCCATGCTTGACCAGTTTCTATCTCCAGTTCTCATCAGTTGGACATGCTCCTGTCATACCTCTGGAATTGGTTCAGAAATCCAGCTTCCACAGGGAGGAGACTTCCAAACCAGTGTGTTTCATGGACCCTCCTGAGTAGGTACTGAACTTGGCCTCAACTTAACCTTTAGCTCTACTAAACTTTGCCTTAACTATAAGATTATGAATTCTCTCCAGAAAACTTTCATTGCTTCTTTGAGATGTAAGTCTTTTCTAAACGAGTAATGCCTTTCTTGAGTAGCCTGGAGGCCACTTCTCTGAAATGCAATAATGAAGAAAGATGGGCCTTGCTATCTCCCAGTCCTTTGGGGAAAGTAGGTCTGGAACACTTACAACTGTCGTCTGTTATGTGGCTTAGCCACACTGGCCACACTAGGCAGTCTTCCAGTACTTTTGCATTAGTTGCGGAAAGCATTTTTAACTGTTCCCATTTGATGTTTCAGAGGAATTGGGTCCAGTTTTTCCATTGTCGCAGTTGCCTTGAATAAAGTCTTCCTTGATATTTTTAGTAAGAGTTCAACACAATGTCTGTTTTACAGAGGGCAAGAAAGAAACAAAGAGACCAACATCAGCTCGAATATGCAGACTGCTGTCTACACCATGGTAGGGACCCCAGTGAGGCCTCCTGAGGCTGCACATCTACTCTGGCTTGTTGGGCTGTCTGCCTTTTGTGCCTCACAGATATCTAAGACAATTAGGCCTGTGATAAACTCTGACCCTGACTGTTGACTTGAACATAAGAATACCAGACCACCTCTTCCACTGAATGTCCTCTGATGATAGCCTCATCCCACTGTCTCAGGAAGTTTTCAGTTTGCTTCTGAAAGCACTACAATTCAACAATATGCCAAGTCGACCCAGACAGTGAAAACTGAAAAATAAGATGACAAGACCCTTACTTTACTGTTCTCTGCTGTCCAATTTCCTCTTTCTTTCTTCTCCTCCCTTCCCCTCCCCTCCTCCTTCTTCCCCCTTCCTCCTTCTCCTTCTGCCTTCCCTCTTTCTCCTTTTTCCTCATGTGATTTTTTTTTTGAGTTCTTTTTCTATAGCTTCTGAGAGGCTCCTTTGGACTTACCCTAATAATGGAGCTACTTGGGCTGGACTTGGAGCAATGAGCAGTAGCTCTGGGCTAGCAGGCATATTCACACATAAAGTAGATAATTAGTACACTGCCACCAATGGACAGAAGGTCTCACAGCATGAAGCACTGGGTTTTATTCTGCATTTTCAGGGCTGGATCCACTGATCACTGGCAGCTGGACACAGTAATTAGTGGAAGCCAGAGGGCACACTGGATAACCTGTCCTAGAGCAGGCTGGTTGGAGTTCTCTTGTAGCTCCCCCAAACACACAAACAACGTTCACTTGTGTATAACTCTTTGCACAACCTTGGGGATTTAATGTGAAGGCCCTTTCACCCTTGTCTGCCCCTTTTCCTTTTCAGATGCCTTGGTACACTCCGAGCTTTGCTTAAGCAGGATGATAGTAGCTGTTCCCTCCTGAGGACAGAATGTATTTTTTCACAACAGTTACGTGCTTTCGATGGATCAAAGCAGCAAGCATTCACAACTCTATAAACAAGAGAAGTACATAACAGAAAAGAGAAGGCTTTTGGACTCGTTTCATTGTTTTAGTGATCCATGAAATATAGGTCATGTAGTTGAAGGGAAATGTATTTAGTACTGGGGGAAATTATTTCAAGTACATTATAACTAAAATTAAAGCATATCTTGCCAGATAATGAATTGCTTCAAATTATTACACATACTTCATCTAAGGGAGCTGTCAGGATTTTATAAATGAGTACCACATTGTCTGAAATGCTTCAAGAATACAGGCAGCTTCCTTGGACTAATGCTAGCTGTTGGCTGGTGGTACAGAATAATTATATCTCCAATGGCAATTCTTCCAAGAACTTGCTTTCCACATCTGCTTATTATAATGCTTTTGCTTCTCCCCCTTCCTTCCTCCTCCAGTTCTCACCTTACCTTTTCGTGCTTTAATATTTTGTCTGTGCAAAGATACTTTATAGTATAAAAGGATTCAACAAGAGGCTTTGGAGAGACATGACGGCACATTCTGTAAAGGTGGCAGAACCTTCATAGGGACAATGAGAACTGCGTCCCTGGAACGATTCCAGGAATGTTTGCATAGAGAACAGACTCTGAAGGACTGTGATAGTGAAGGAGAAATTTGGAAATAAATGGCCAGAAATTCAGTTCAGTTCAGCAAAATTGCGTTAAAACAAGCAGAGTTAAGCTGCCATTGGAACCGCACAGGTAAACAGGATCTGGGTGTCCTGAAGAAATTTATGATCAGAGTGGCCTTCTTAGTCAATAATGCTTTTCTTTTTTATTAAAAATTCATATAATACACAGATCCTTCCCACCTTGGTGTAGAAAGTCCTTTTGTTTGTATGTTGTTTTTACTGTTTAATGAATAAAGAAACTTTCTTGGCCTGTGATAGGGCAGAGTAGAGTTAGGCAGTGAAAACTAAACTAAATTCTGGGAGAAAGAAGGTGGAGTCAGGGAGATGCCATGGAGCCACCAGAGGGGAAAGACATGAGCTGCCAGAGAAAACCTTGCCAGTATGCCACGAACCTCATGGTAAAATATAAAATAATAGAAATGGGTTGACCAAAAATATAAGATTTAACTAGCAATACACTTAAGTGATTGGACAAGGAGTGATTTAAATAATATAGTTTTTGTGTGATTATTTTTGGGGGTTTGTGTGGCTGGGAAATGAACAAGCAGCCTCCAACAACATTCCGTAAAGCAAAGGATGTGGTCAACAAGACAAAATGACAGCCTACAGAATGAGAAAAGATCTTCAGCAATCCCACTTTAGACAGAGATCTGATCTCAAAAAATATACAAAGAACTAAAAAACGTGGTCATTAGAAGAATAAATAATCCAATAAAAAATAAGATAGAGACCTAAACAGAGAATTTTCAACAGATGAATCTAAAATGGCTGACAGACACTTAAGGACATTCTCAACTCCCTTAGCCCTTAGAGAAATGCAAATAAAAACAACTGAGATTACACCTTACAACTGTCAGAAAGATCAAGATCAAAAACACTGATGACAGCTTATGCTGGAAAGGATGTGGGGTAAATGGAAAACTTTTCCATTGCTGGTGGAGTGCAAACTGGTACAGTTACTTTGGGTATCAGTATGTCAATTTCTCAGAAAATTAGGAAACAACCTTCCTCTAGACCCAGCAATACCACTTTTGGGTATATACCCAAAAGATGCTCTATTACACCACAAGGACATGTGCTCAACTACGTTCATAGCAGCGTTATTTATAATAGTCAGAACCTGTAAACAACCTAAATGTCCCTGGGCCAAAGAATGGATAAAGAAAATTTGGTACATTTATACAATGGAGTACTACACAGTGGACAAAATGATGACATTTTGAAATTTGCAAGAAAATTAATGGATCTAGAAAACATCATATTGAGTGAGGTAATATAGATCCATCGTATGTACTCACTCATAAGTGGCTTTTAGACATAAAGTAAAGAAAAACAGCCTTACAATTCACAACCCCAGAGAACTTAACCAACAAAGAGGACCCAAAGAGATGCATGGATCTAATCTAGATGGGAAGTAGAAAAAGATCAGATCTCCTGAGTAAATTTGGAGTGTGGGGATTATGGGAAAGGGTAGGAGGTAGGATGGGAGGGGAGTGGAGAAAAATATATAGCTCAATAAAAACAACAAAGAAATCCAAAATATTTTTAAAAGTAATTGATAAACAGGAAATTCTTATCAATCCTTATGACTATAAGGAGTGGAAACCAGGAGACTGGAAAGAAGAGAATAGAAAAGTTCATATCACAGAATTACTATGGCACTTTATTTGGGTGGCATTAACAGGTCTACAGTACATTATAATCTCTATAGATGAATCTTAACTCCAGTCTTAAGTTTTTGGTTGATCATTAAACTCATCCTCTCATCTCCTACAAGACTGCATATCTCCAGCTTCAGTTGTGTGCTATGGCTGAAATCTCCCTTGCAGTCCTGAATATTCACACTGTCGGTTCTTAGTTGGTGTTTCCACCCAACAACCCAGAATGGCAATGGAACTAAAAAGACCCAATCACATGAGACCTGGGACCACGTTAACAAGCAATTGTACCTCAGAGGCTTGGCCACTGTTCCAAGCAGAGATACTACAAAATCCTCCTCCTAGTTTTACTTCAGTCATATTGAACTGGGTGGTCTGGAAGCTTTCTCTGATGTCTCCCTGCTGTAGCCCCTCCCTTCTGCCTAGCTGTTGAACATTTAAACCCATTTTATCATCTGCTTGTTAGAGGATCCAGGCTAACACTCTTCTTTCAAATGTTACACTAGATAAACTAATAACAAAACTAGACACAACTACAAAAAGATTATATAGGGTACCTTGTTTCAACAAAAAGTAAAATTTCTTTGATGATAAGACAAGAGCTGTTAGAAATCACAAGTGAATAAACCATATATCAAATTGACTAATTTTCACATAGAAGCAATGGCAAATCTACACTCTTTACAAACAATACTCTAAAATAAAAACAAAACTAAGAGATGAAAATATATAAAATAAATTAAAAACATATACTAAAATTAGTGATGATAAAATGTGTACGTTTCATATCTATTTTAACAGAAAATTTATAGAGATATGGCATGTATACATGTAGCATATTTGTATGAGTTTGATATGTTAGTATCAAATAAAAAGCTTCAAAAACAATATTTTAGGGAGGAAAGAAGTATACAATAGAATGGAAAAGAGAGAATAAAATAAATTAAGAATATGAACAATAAATAAGATTGACCTAATAGCAAATTTAAAACCTTATAAACAAAAAGCAGAGGACAATCACTTTCAGCACACATGAAACATTTACCACGCCAAGTGTTCTTTGCCGGTTCATAAGGCACATCTCAATAAATTCCAAACATTGAAATCATACACAATGGCCTATTCTTTGGCCAGGATGCAATTAAAGCTAGGAGCCAAAGGACAAACCGTGAAAGAAAAGGATTCATTTGTTTATAATGAAATGACAGATTTCTAAATCACTCAAGAATCAGTAACCTAGAAATGAAAAAATGTGTTAAAGCAGTATGATATGTAGAGCATAACAAAAATCTAATATGTCAAAACTCAGCCATTGTGACTAAAGCAGGAAGTCACACACACACACACACACACACACACACACACACACACACACACCACAAACATAGATATAGTGATTTGTATACATATATAAATCCGATGGGGTGGGGAAGTATGTTTTCAAACAATAGAAAAGAACAGAAAATCAAATTCAAATAAAGTATAAGAAACAGAAGGACATAAGTAAACATTGATGAAACAGAAAATAAATAGACATTGAGGAGCTAGTACAAACTGATTTGAGAAGACTCAAAAAAGGGTCTGTATCATGTCAGAGCAATTAAGAAACATCAAGTAGTAGATATTTTTTATCAGTCAGTTTTAACAAATCATATATTTTACAAAATTCAGCATTGATTCTAATGTATATATGCTTTCAGCAAACTAAAAATGAAAGAAAGCTCCATAATCAAATCTGCCAAATCTTGTAAAAAAAAAAATAGAAGTGGTCAAAGCAGTGAATCTCAAGTGTTTTCTTTCTAAGGAAAAGCAAACTATAATGTTTATTTATTATATTATTATAATGTTCTGGTAATAAAAGAAGGATGTCCAATGTCCTCACACTGCTCCTCACTTTCACAGCAAAATTCACCAGACCCGGTCTATACAGTTTAATGAACTTCTTTAGGTTAGAATTAATTCTATTTGATAGAGAAGATGTGAGGTGTTACATTAAATTTTATACTTTCAGTATCAAATATTTTTATGCTCTTATAAACCACCAACCCTCCCAAAAATCTATGACAGAATTAGAACTACAGAAACAATTACTGTGATAATCTCTTTCATAACACGCGTCCATGACCTGCATTCAGTCCTTCCTCAACCCCTTATATTTAGTCATTCATTCTCATTTTCACTGTACCCACATGCATATTTTTACATGTACACATATATTATTGGCTAGATTTCTCATATAGAAGAGAACAAGCAGTTTATTCTTTCTGGGATTGTACACAACCTCAGTTAATATTTATTTCTCATCACATTTTTATTTTATTTTTCTTTAGAACTGAGTAGTATTCATACATTCATCTATTGATGGATAACTAGGTTAATTCCAATTCTTTGCCATAATGAATGAAGTAGCAATAAACATAGGATTGCAAATATCTTTATGGTAGGGTATAGAGTTCTTTCTGTATATGCCTAGGAATGAAATAGCTGGGGCTCATGGTAGTTCTTCTTTTAGTTGTTTTGAAAAATCTCTGAACTGAGTTCTATAATGGGTACATTCATTTACACCTGCATCGACAGTGATTGGGGGTTTCTTTCTTTCCCTGTCCTCTCCATCATTGTGGTCAGATTAGTTACCTGTGGTAGAATCTTTCCAAACTTCTTCTGACTGCATTTGCCTTTTATCTTTTTTTTCCTAAGATAGATAGGAGTTTCATAAATTGACCCGATTCTTCAGCACTCTTTTCTATCCAAAATTTCCTAAATTAAGGTGAGAATGAAGAATAAAAAGGCATAAATTTAGATGCTATGTTTTCCTAACACATTGTTTATACCTAAACAAATCCCCTTCCTTTTCATAAAGCAGAATAATTCAGGTCCTTTCACAAAATTCTCTAATAGTAGAAATAAGTTAGCAAGTTCAGAACACACATTCCTTCCACACCACCTGTTTCTCCTCTGCTCTAGTCATTATGCCTAATAACCAAAATGTCAAATCAAGTTTGTGTCCAAGTTTCAAATAGCACTATTATGCAAAAAAACTAAGAGAAATAAACAGGTCTCATGAATAACACGCCCACATTATTCTGTCTCTTGTGGTTCTTTTCAGTAGAATTCTTCATTAGCTCAGTGCCAAGACAGCATCTTTTTGTTCTTTTCTGCTTTTTATAGATACTCTTTCAAATCTCTGAATTCTTGTTTTTGTCTTATCAAAAAAAAAAGAAAAAAAACTTTAAAGAAATCATCATGAGGAAAAATGAGCATGTTCACAAAAGCAAATGCTAGCACCAGATTATGCTTGAACAGATCCGCTCACAGTTGTCGATTTCTAGTTCCTTCATCACTATTTGACTAGCAAAATAGTCTAATGTATGACATATATAATGTATATATATGTGTGTACAAACATATATAAACAATCACTATATGACAGAAGCTCTTCATGTATATGGGAAACATTATGGTGAGAATTTGTAACTTTGTTTTTGCTCCCCTGGGCCACAATAAATTAAAAAAAAAACTACAAGTTTCTTTCCTCAGAACCTAAAAAAATGAAAAAATAAGAATAAAAAATAATTAAGCAATAATTAAGAATGTTGATCAGCGACAGAGTATGCTAACCATTGAGACAGATAAGAAAGGCCACAGAAAGCTATCACACCCTGCTGTTGTCCCAGCATCCACATGAGCAACTGAAGCTTCGTGATGAGTAGGCACAGTACACTGTAGTGATGAACAGTAGACTCTGAGATCAGGCAAGAGAGATGAAGTCTAATTCCCTCCATCCTACTGTGTCTTTTTGAGAAATCATTTAACATATGTAAGGTTCAGTATTTTTAATCTGTAAAATGGATGCTCCAAGGTACTAATGGAATAGCAATGTGCCAGTGAGCATTTAGCTTTGATTTATAGTTGTGTTAACTATCTACTGGCAAAAGAATCCTGAAATATGAGATAATGATTTTGAGTATTTCAAGCAAAAACAGGGGCAATGTGTAGTATTTTGTCTTAAGTTACATAGACAGTTCCCGCCTGTACCATTTTCTCAGAGAAGAAATTCTCATTAGTTTATCACCATCAATTTTTTAAATTTCCTCACCAACATCCATATTTGTGAAAAAGTTTCTGTAAGGCAAGTACACCCTCATTAGGACAAAGTGGCAGCCTACAGAATGAAAAAAGATCTTTACCAACCCCACTTCCAATGGAGGACTGGTTTGCCCTCTTTCTAACATCTGATCACCAAAGATAAGAACTGTGCTAAGATTCTATGGCTAGACAGGTCATGGGACCTATAGAAGAACTTCCTTGCTGCTAGTGGACATAGTATTAAACTGACTCCTAATGACTTATACACATTGATCAATGCCTCTCTCGCTCTTTATCTGAAGAGCCCCTAATTGTAGTAGATGAATATTAACACATTACTTACAACCGGCCAAGATGAAAAGAATGAGCCTGTAGAATGTTCAGCTCTAAAAGGAGTAGATACCGCACCTTCATTTGAAAGATTCAGGGATCATTGCAGGGAGAAAGCAGAAAGCACATAATAACCTGATAATGAATTGCCACAAGGAAACATTATCCTCTGGACACAGCAGGGAAACAGCAATATAAACTCACAGCAATTTCAACAAAATGCACAAAATACATGAACTCCCAAGACAAACCAAATCTCAGTATGGAGTGTGGAGTTGGGTATGCAGTCCAACCCCAAATCATGGAGGTATTGGCATTTGTTGGTTGCTGGAAGAGGTAGGGAAAGTTTTCTTTAGGAGCAAATTCTCTCATAAGTCAAAAAAATAAAAAAATAAATGTTAAAGAATATATTCATTTTTTTCTACTGCCTTCAAGTCCAGTTGATCTCTCCTTAAGGTTCTAGTTAAAACCAATTAATGAATTAAGTTAATGCACTCCAAGTCTCTATTAAGCCAATAACTTTGTCCCAAACTCCAGTTTTACATCCAAAAACACATATGAAATTCTTACAGTTACATAAAATATTTCTCATGTCTAATAATTTTTAAATGGGTCCCTAATACACTCTCCCATGGCAATGTTGTCTTGCAGGTGTCTCCATTAAATAATTAATGTCTTCATCATGCCAGCATTACAAGCTGAAAAGGTATTACTGATTGCTGCCTTTTACTTGGTTCCTGATTTCTATGCATCAGCTAGTTTCAGTGATTTTCAGGCCAATAAATTCACCTAAATAGTCAAAAACAGTCTTCATTTGTCATTTAAATTGTACATTTGCCATGTGCTTGTCAAACTGAGAAATATTTACCAAATCAAGGTCTCAAATCATGTTATTTTTTCATATATGTTGATCTCAAAAAAGAAACAAATGTCTCAAAAGGAGTGATGGTAAGACAGCTGAAAAAGGAAAGGAATCTAGGTGACTGTATGAATAAAAATAAAAATTATGGGAAAATATATTTAAAACAACTTAAGTAGGTATAGCAGTGAGACTTAACCTAAAATTGCTATATTATATACTTTGAAATATAAGGGGCAGATTTTTATATATTTCTGTCACAAAATACAAGCTAAATATAAGGTAAATATTAGCTAAATTGTATTCAGCAAAAAATAGATTTCTAAGTACAGAGAAATAAAAATAAATATAAAGTAATGACTGTGGCATAGATTATAGATCAAAATCCACACAAATAGATGTATTAGGTACACACCACACTCCACATATATAACACATGAAACAGAATTATGATGAATGGAAATAGAAAAAAACATACAGAGAAAGCAATTTTATTTCACAATACAAAAAAATTAATCTGAATATCTAAAAATACTCTATTTCTCAGATATCTCATGGGTACTGTTGTTTACAAAATAATAGGCACCAAAATACTGAAACAAGAAGAACATAGATGTACTGACTGGTTTTGTGTGTCAGTCACCGTAACACAAGCTAGACCCATAGTAGAGGAAGAAACCTCAGTTGAGGAAATACCTCCATCAGATCCAGTTGCAGGAATTTTCACAATTAATGATCAATGGGGAAGGGCCCAGCACATGGTTGGTGGTGCTATCCTTGGACTGTTGGTCCTGGGTTCTATAAGAAAGCAGGCTGAGCAAGTCAGGGGAAGCCAACCAGTTTAAACAGTACCCTTCTGCATCAGCTCTTTCCTCCAGAATCCTGCCTAACTTGAGTTCCTGTCCTGACTTCCTTCAATGATAAAAAGCAACAAGTGTAAGCTAAACAAACCCTTTCCTCTTCATCCTGCTTTTTGGTCATGATGTTTCATCACAACAATAGAAACCCTAAGATAATAGACTTCCAAATAGAAAAGGCAGCTGAAAACAGAGTTCAAAGCCTTATTGCTTCAGGCTACTTGCATCTCAGCCCACGTCAGTCAAGAAAACGTGGACAACAGTTTAAGACAGTAGAGTCTTGCAATTGGTTAACCTGAAGAAGCAATATGTACAGATGTGAAGCATTCCTCCAGAAGGGTGAAGGTGTGGTCCTCAACTTATTCAACAAAGAGGTAATTAGATGACCCAACCAATGACTCAATCAACTGATGAATTCATAATTGGATGATATATTAGGAGTTCAGTGAATTATGAAGTTGGAACAAAGTAGATCACAAGGGGTGTGCCTTTAAGCTTTGCAACCTGAGCCAAGCTCATTCTTCCCTTTGATTCCCTCTCTGCTTCTTAACCTACATGAGGGGAAGCAATCTGCTTTTGCATGCTCCCTTCCATGTTGTACGTCACAACAGGTCAGGAACAACAGAGCCAAAGTATCTTAACTGTGAGTCAAACTTTTTTCCCCTCATTTAAGTAACTTATTTGGGTATTTCTCATCATGACAACAGTAAAACGGGTTGCCTATATCTTAAGCATAACTAGTACAGACTAACATTGAACATACAAGAACTGAGCATACCAATTCTCCTTAGGAGAATAAAAACCAAACACTTGATCATTAAATTCTTCGAAATCAAAGTTCAATCAAAATGCAGGAATAAGGATGCATAACAAGATTCACATCAGACTTATCGTCACCACTGAAAGTGAGAAGACAAAAATCATCAAAGCTTCTTTCACCATTCTTCTATTGAGGGGCACCTAGGTTGTTTCCAGGTTCTGGCTATTACAAATAGTGCAGCTATGAACATAGTTGAACAAATACTTTTGTAGTATGAAAGGGCATCTCTTGGGTATATTCCCAAGAGTAGAATTGCTGAGTCCTGAGGGAGGTTGACTCCCAGTTTCCTGAGAAACCGCCACACTGATTTCCACAGTGACTGCACAAGTTTGCATTCCCACCAACAATGGACGAGTGTTCCCCTCACTCCACATCCTCTACAGCATAGGCTATCATTGGTGTTTTTGAGTTTAGCTATTCTGACAGGTGTAAGATGGTATCTCAAAGTTGTTTTGATTTGCATTTCCCTGATCGCTAAGGAGGCTGAGCATGACCTTAAGTGTCTTTTGGCCATTCGAAGTTCATCTGTTGTGAATTCTCTGTTCAGTTCAGTACCCCATTTTTTAATTGGGTTAATTAGAGTTTTAGTGTCTAGTTTCTTGAGTTGTTTGTATATTTTGGAGATCAGACCTTTGTCTGATGAGGGGTTGGTGAAGATCTTCTCCCAGTCAGAAGGTAGCCTTTTTGTCTTAGTGACAGTGTCCTTTGCTTTACAGAAGCTTCTCAGTTTCAGGAGGTCCCATTTATTCATTGATTCTCTTATTATCTGTGCTACTGGGGTTCTACCTAGGAAGTGGTCTCCTGTGCCTATGCCTTGCCGATTACTTCCCACTTTCTCTTCTGTCAGGTTCAAAGTGGTCAGATTAATGTTGATGTCTTTAATCCATTTGGACTTGATTTTTGTGCATGGTGATAGATATGGATCTACTTTCATTCTTCTACAGGTTGACATCCAGTTATGCCAGCACCATTTGTTAAAGATGCTTTCCTTCTTCCATTGTATACCTTTAGCTCCCTTGTCAAAAATCAGGTGTTCATAGGTTTGTGGGTTAATATCCGGGTCTTCTATTCAATTCCATAGGTCGACTTCTCTGTTCTTATGCCAATACCAAGCTGTTTTCAATACTGTAGCTCTGTAATAGAGTTTGAAGTCAGGGATGGTAATGCCTCCAGAAGTTCCTTTATTGTATAAGATTCTTTTGGCTATCCTGGGTTTTTTGTTTTTCCATATAAAGTTGATTGTTGTTCTCTCAAGGTCTGTGAAGAAGTTTGATGGAATTTTGATGGGGATTGCATTGAATATATAGATTGCTTTTGGTAGAATTGCCATTTTTACTATGTTGATCCTCCCAATCCAAGAACAAGGGAGATCTTTCCATTTTCTGGTATCCTCCTCAATTTTTTCTTCAAAGACTTAAAGTTCTTTTCAAATAGGTCTTTCACTTCCTTGGTTAGAGTTACCCCAAGATATTTTATGCTATTTGTGGCTATCATGAAAGGTGATGTTTCTCTGATTTCCCTCTCTGCTTCTTTATCCTTTGTGTATAGGAGGGCAACCGATTTTTTGGAGTTGATCTTGTATCCTGCCACATTACTAAAGTTGTTTATCAGCTACCATACATTGAATTTTTAGTGAAAATCATCATGTTCTCCTGCATCTAATTTTCACCTTTTTATTTATATTGCGATAAAATGTGAATATTTGTGCAGTAAAAAAAATCATCAAAGGTTTTAGATGAGCAGTTCTGAGCATGTACCGCTGCAGAAATGCATGTCTCCCTTGCACATGCACATGGTTATGTTTGTATACATATGTGCATGGTTATGTTTGTGTCACAGAGCCTCAAGGATTTAGGAAAAGTAATGAGTCAATTATAACCCACAGAATTCTTCTGAAATAATTGCATTGCATTGTATTCCCAAAATGAAAGAATTTCCAAGAAAGAATCCATGTAAAACCCAATGCTGAACAAATGAATCAATAAAATATAACAATAGTTCTCATAGTTTAAGAGAATTGATGCTGATTAATATTCTAACTGGTGTTAGTAGAAATATGTATATCAGTTTTTTAACTGTTTCTAACCATAGACATCTCAGTACCTTTTAAAACAGCAAGATTTTCTTTTTCCTTTTTTTCTGAATAGCTTTTCCATGTTGGATTTTCATTGAAAGATCTTCATGGTATTTTGTGGTAAAGTGATAATAATAATAATAATAATAATAATAATGAGCTATGTTTATAATAGCTGTATATAATAAGGAAATTTGAATGGCACTTTCCTCCTCCAAATACAGTTTGCAAGCTAGAGTGACTATTGGTGATATGTTAAGTACTGCTAATTGAAAGTGCACAGAAAGCTTCAACATTTCCAATTTTCATGAACTTTACTTTACTTTCAAATGTGTTGATTTGCTTCTGACTAGAAATTTTATCTTAAAGCAGACCATTTTCTACAGAAAGTTTGAGAACTACCTGTAACAGAAGGGCCCCTTTGTTCTTCCTGGTTACCTGGCTATCTTAGCCTTGAAACAATCACACAGAAACTGTATTCATTTAAACACTGCCTGGCCCATTATCTCTAACCTCTTACTGGCTAATTCTCACATCTTGATTTAACCAATTTCTAATAATCTGTATATTACCATGAGGTAATGGCTCACTGAAAAAGATTTAGCATATCTGACTGACCTGGCGTCTCCATGGCGGCTCTCTCTTACTCTGCTTGCTTCCTCCCAGAATTCAGTTCTGACTTCTCCACCTACCTAAGTTCTGCCCTATCATGGGGCCCTAAGCAGTTTCTTTATTAATAAAAGCAACCCAAATACAGAAAGACCTCCTACACCAAGTGCTGATATATAATTAGTGAAAATTAAAAGAAATATATATATATATTATAAATATAAAATATTTCAAGAAATATTTTTAAGAAACTGGTAAATAGCATTGGTGTCTTCCCCCCACTCCCTAGTACATACCCTGCCCTCCTGAATAGAAGCAAAAATTTGTTAACATCCATTCCAAATGCCAAGGCTGAAAAAGAAATTTCGCACTGAGTAACCTGTAGAAAAATCCACACAAAGTTGTTTTTTAAGAGGTTAGATTAGTTATCAAGAGCAGGAGCAGTCTCTATTTGGGAGCAGAAGGGCTGGATATACTCTACAGTATCTGAGATGTGGGGAAAATGGAGCCAAGATTATGGAAACTCTCTGTCACTGGGCAGTGAAGAAATGGAAGTAGTGGCATGGCTCTCCTTGGGTCCCCACAGCTCTGAAACAGTAGGACCTGTGGTGGTGTCAGTTGCACAAATACTTATGTAGCCTGTAAATTGCAGTCTTGTTTGTGACAAAGATGTTCCCATGATTGAAAGCTGAGAATACGTTCTCACTGTAGCTCTTACTGTGCCAGCACATGGTGATGAAACAGTTCTTGGAATAACACTCCTTGCCAGGACATTACAGTGAACCGAAAAACAACAGAATGGCCTGATATTGTGTTCATTAATTGTGAAAGGTGTACACTCGTTTCTCAATAATGGAGCAGTGGAACCTCAATGTTCATTGAAATCAGATAAAAACCCACCTTGGCAGGTAGGTGTTAAATAGAGACACTCCCTTAGACCAGTGTTCTTGCATAACTAGTATAGTGGAGAGATAAGGTTGCTTTTGTATGTGTTGGTACCAGTGATCACAAAATTTAATAATTTAATTAAGTCTTTTGAGCTATAGGAAACCATCATTACTGCTCTCCATACTTTCCGAATGAGCAAACTCATACTACTAACAACTTGCGTGAGATTTGATACTAGTTCTAACAGGGGAAGTGCAAGCTAAGGCCTGCCAAAACTACTGACAAGTGTTAGGGAATTAGTACAGCAAATGAATGTGGAAAAATGAGTTTCAGAGCTACAAAATGGGTTTTTGGGTATTATATCCTTCTGTCATTGCTAAATATCTACTACATAATAAACACCTAGAATATTAATTACTAATCTTTGCCTTACCTCCCTTTTTGGTGGTATATAAACCTAGATGTTGCAGAATATTCTTTTACACTGTATGAAGATGTGTCACTGTGATTAATTTAATAAAGAGCTGAATGGCCAATAACTAGGCAGGGAGGGGTTAGTGAGGACTTCTGGGGATAGAGAAGACTGGGGAAGAAGAAAAACAGGGTCACCAGACAGATGTGGAGAAAGTAACTTGAGCCGTACAGAGAGATGATGTAATGAGCCACTCCACAGAATGTATATTAAAGTGAATGGGTTAATTTAAGTTATAACAGCAAGTTAGAAGCAAGCCCAAGCTAAGGCTAAGCTTTCATAATGAATTAATAAGACGTCTCCATATATAATCCAGACTCTCATTATATATTTATTCCATCTTATGTGGCTTATTTTTCTTTATTCCTTTAATCTATGACTGTCTGTACTGTCTTTTTAAAGATTTTATTTTATTTTTTAAACAATTTACTTCTTTTTATAACTCTCTATATTCTTTTTCTTCACTTTTCCAAGCTTGCATACATTTATCCAACACTGTGACCCATTCAGAGATTCTTTTTATCTGAATCTGTCTTTACTGTGTATCTGTAATTATTTTCTGACCTGAAGCACTTTTTTTCTTAATGCTAAGAGGGCATGGCAAGGGCCGACATGAGTCAGCCTTCTTGCTCCACCCAGTCCAACATGGTGGAGGCGTGTTCACTGCCTCTGGGAGCCATTTGTATTGTCCCATTTTTTTGCTACTGCTGAATCAGCAAAAAACAAAACAAAAACAATAAACAAACAAACAAACAAAAGAATGCACAGTTTCTAAATATGGACTTTCTAGTCTGTGCTGCCAACACAAGCTCTTGTTCTTTTAGGATACCAAATATTTAAGTGGGGTTTGTGAGCAGAGTGCTGTAACTTATATAATGGCAACATTGACCCACTGTTTGCCTAAAAATGGGGCACCTCCACACTTTGGGGCTCTTTATTATTTTTGGACTGTAGAAATTATGACTGTTACTCTCATGTTTTTAGAATATGGAACATTTGACTTTCGGAAAGGGAAATTGCCTGCGTGGGCCTAATCTAATACCACAAGCCTTTAAAATCTGCATCTACCAGTAAGGGACATGGAAGTCATGTTTGAATTGTGAGTAACTACAGCACATGCTACTGGGTACAAGGTGTAGAGAGCTGTGCAGCAGGGATATGAGAAGCCTTTGGGGACTGAGAGCAGCTCTTATGATAACAAACCAGGGAACAGGGTATTCAGTCCTCCAAGAATTCTGGAAAAAAAAATAATAATAATGCCAAGTCTGCAATTGTATTTTCCCCAGAACCTAGAAAAGAACTCATCTGGATAATCTCAAGACTTTGCCTCAGTGAGAGGCAGAGGATCCATACATTTTACCCAGTCTTCTTTTTTTTTCTTTTAATTTTTATTTTTCCATTCAATCATTCACACTTCCTTCCCTCCTTCCAGTCCCCTCCTGCTCCCCCACACCCCCTCCTCCCTCTCCCACCCTGCTTGAGAGAGGGCTGGGAACCCTGCCCTGTGGGAAGTCCAAGGCCCACCCCAAAGGCAGAAGGAGGGAGAAGACAGCAAGGAAGTCAGGACCACGAGGGGTTGGTCCAGTAACTGAGGCAGTGTACCTGTTCTAATGGGAGCTCACCAAATCCAGCTGGACAGTTCTGAATGAGCATGTGATCAAACCGGACTCTCTGATTGTGGCTGACAATGGGGGGCTGACTGAGAAGTCATTGATAAAGGCACTGGGACTTGTTTTTACAGCATGTTTTGGTTTTTTGGAACACTAGTCTATATGGATGCACAGCTCCCAGTCTTCTTATATGTGGTAATTGTGAGCATTGTTACAGAAGGTGACCATTTATTTTGCATTTCTATCTCAAGCAGAGGCCTCACATTGTGTTAGTCTTTGGGTATGTCTAATTGAATGTCTTAAACCATTTCTGCATCATTTGCATGAATCAGGAAGTGCAATAGGCTTCCAAGATACTTTGTATAATTGCTCACTTGCAATTTTTTGTCAGACTCTTTATACTTACTTGTTTTTGTCAGATTCTTTGTACTTCTGAAATCTGTATGTGCCCATTGTAGGTCATTGTTTTGATTATTTTTCTCCAAGTTAAATAGAAGAAAGTATAAGATTAAAGAATAACTTGTAACAATGGTGTTTTGAAAGTTACAAGGAATCCCCACTGAATCCAAAGTTCAAGGCTAAGGAATTCTTTTGTTAAATACACAAGGACAGAATTGGCTGTGTTCCTCTATAGGAAGCAAGCTCAAGACAGCTATTATCCATTTTTCTTTTATTGAAATACTGCCAAGAATTCCTCCATTCTAGCTCTTGTCCTTTTGCAAATGATAATGCAATTAATTATTCTTCACTAACCTCCCTGCTAAGCTAAATGTCCTCCAGCGGAGGAGCTTTGCATTTGGTTCTCAGTCAGATTACACGTGTTTCTGACAACATGGAGCACACTTTTTATTCCACCTGCCTGCAGAGAGCCACTGTGGAAGTGTACAGCAGGTGACAATTACCACTCTGTAGGTCGACCCATCAGACACATGATTCCCTGGTGGGGAGTCCCACCTGTAAAAGTCGTGGGTGGGGTCACTAACTGTGAAACCAGTTGATCCTGTCTGCAATTTCTCTCATGAGTCACTTCATCCCTTTCTTAATAACAGCTGTGGGTGTATTCTCACTGCTTGTGTGTTTATCTCATGTACATATTCCATCTGTTGGGCACACACAGAGCTGTGGATGATCTAGAGGATGATTGTTATATAATATTGATGAACAGAAATAACACTGGGCTCTTTTTTATAACTCAGACTGACTTAGGAGAATTCTCAGCTACAAAGACAGTCTTTTGTACATTTGACCAAGACTTCAGCAGTTTCAAAGCAGGTTGGTTACCCCTAGAGACATACACACAAGGTGTTTTCCCCATGTTGTTTACTGATATTAAGCCAGAGTTCAAAGCAATGCCAGTCTACACATACTCTTTACTTCTCAAGGTCTAGCTAACTAATTGCCATTGTTAAGTCTTGATTTCCAATATCATTTTCTGTCTGGGTACCCTCATCAGCTTGGAACTACGTGCATGGATCATTGTGACATTCCTAGCCCGAGAGAAACGACATGACTTAGGTTTTGAGTTCGGGTAGAACCCTGTAAAACAACCTATAATTGGCTGTGAGAGGAGAGGCAGTGGAGAGGAGAAGGCAGCAAGGCTGAGAGCAAGAAGGCAGAAAGGGATAGAGATGTGGGGAGGTAGAGAGCAAAGGACAAGAGGCAACAGAATAGAGAGGCAGGGCAGAGAAAGAAGAGTCAGAGGCAGCAGAGAGGAGTGGAGATGTTGAAGGAAGGCTGCTGTGGGAGAGAAAAGTGTGAGAGATGAAGAGGAAGAAGCATGAGAGAATGAGTGAGTGAGAGTGAGTGAGTCAAGAATGAATGATTGATAGAGAAGAAGTATGTGTGTGTAAATGAGTGTGAGAAAGAGCTGTGTAAAAGAGCTGCTGCTACACGAGCAGCTGTGCTTGGGAATTGTGTAAAGTGCCTTAGGGTGAGAGGGTATGTAAATGAGATGTAGAGCTGTGTCTGTGTGGAGATTTGTAACTGTGTGGAGGTGAGGAAAATGAGGCTGTATAGAAAAGAGATGTAGAGGAAAGGTATGTGCAAGAAAGATTGTAGTCATGTGGAAAGAGATGTTGTAACTGACTATTGAAATACATAACCAGGCAGCAGAGAAATGTTTGCAAGTCGAGAGAGACTGTCAAGAGAGAAGGACTGTTTATGACAAAGTAAAGGAGACGATCCCCATCAGGAAAGCTTCTTTTGCCTTAGGTTACCCCTCAGATAGAAAAGTCTAGACCCGCCTCACTCATGGATTTTCTTTGCATACCCTGGTACTGACTTCTGGGGCCTGGCCCCTCAAACAGTCAGCAATACCTACCCACTTGGAAAGAAACTTGGACAAGAGTTAAATGACTTGAAAACTTTTTATTTATCATGTCTTTGTGGAGTTGGCCCGTATTCCCAAGAATCCAGAAGATAACTGTGTCTCCTGCGATCAAGGCTATTAAAATCTCAATAAAATATTTCACTCAAAGGCAACCAGATTGCACCAAATAAGACCATGTGGCCAAAATGCACTTGAAAGTATACCTTTAAAAACTGTGTTTTTAAATATTTTGAAACGATAATGTAATTAGATCATTTAGTGATCATTTGGTGATCACTAAGTATATGCTGAATTGAACAAATTAGTTCTTTTTCTCACTGTTGTGAACAAATGTGTAACAAGAAGCAACGTTAGGGGGAAAGGTTTATTTTTGGTTGTTGTTCAGTGGCTAGAGCCCATCAATGAGGGGAAGGCATGGTTGCAGAAGTGCCTCACAGTTGTGGAAGCTGTAATTTGCTCGCATCTGTACTGATCAGGAAGCAGAGAAGCTTAGCAGGTTGTCTTCCTTTTTCCATGTTTATTCAGATCAGGAGCCCAGTCTATGAGTGTTTCCATTGACATTCAGGGCATCTCATAAATCCTCTGAATGGATTTATGTCTGAAACCCTGTCAGACATACCGAAAAGTGTGCTGGCTATAAGCAGTTCTTAATCTAATCAAGTTGGCAATAGGGATCGGCTCTCCCAGGAGTGAAGGGTCTTGGTTCTCCACCTCATAGAGATAGAGGCAGTCCTTTGACCCCAACCACAGGGACAAATATTCTTTTCTTTTCTCCCTTGTTTCCTTACTCTTCTCCCTCATCCTCTAGTTCCCGTCTTTGTCCCTTATTACTGCCCTCTGTTCCTCTGGAGCAAATCAATCTTTGTGCTGAGAACTTGGTCTTGGTGTGTCTTGAGCTGATACCGGTCTATTTACACATATGACAATTACACATATGACAAAAAAAGTCCTTGTTTGTTACTCATCATGTGGCATTTATTACATCCCATTCTATTACATCCCTCCATTCGTAAGCACCTCAACAGGTCTCGTTCATTCTTTTCTTAGTTCTTTACCTAAAGAGGTGATTCACATGTTCATTCCTGAAGGGTCTGGACTGTTTCATCCTGCCAGAATTGGGTTGTATTTCCCATTGCTTTTAATCCTAGGATGTAGTAACTCCTAGAGATACCAGATCTGAAGGCTCTCCTGTATTTCAGATGATCTTTGTAGTAGTTCAGATTTCCTCTGGTTATTAAGATTCATCAACCCTACTCACACTGAAACTCTGCTTAACCACAAATGGCCAGGGGCAGGTCCTAACTTCTACTTAAATAGACTGTTGTACTCCCTAGAAGAACATTCCTCCAGGAACCAAGATCTCTAGTCCAGTAAAATATAAAGGTATAGAAACAGGAATTTTGTTAGTGGACCATGAGGGGGAATGTTGAGAGTAGTACCATTCCCACTTCCACTCCCTTGATTCCTGGACTCATGAATATTGACTGTTGCAGAAATACTACAATACACTGGATGCTGATTCAGAGCAACCACAACATTCTGGAGAATCTCATCTCAATTCTGAAAGCTCTTGCTGCTTAGTTCTTGCTGTAACTGAATCATTAAAAAGTCATTCTATTGTTCTATAACGTCACCTGCTGTAGGATGGTGGAGAATATAGTAAAACGAGTGAATCCTGTGAGCACTAGCCTACTGCTACAATTCCGATATGAAGCAAGTGCCTTGGTTAGATTTTGGGGCATTCTGTAAGTCCATGGGTGGTAGTGTTGCCAGAAGCATTACATGCACAAAAGGCAGTTCCATACCCAGAACAAATGTGTATCCCAAAATAGACAAGGCACTTTCCTTTCCATGATGGAAGTATTTTATACAGCCAATATGTAATCATGCCTTGGATGACCACCCTTGAGGATGGTAGCATATCAGAGACTCAGCACTGGTTTCTGCTGCTGGCCAATTTGACTGGCAGCAGCTGGAGTAGCTAGGTTAGCAGTAGTGAGTGGAGACTGATGATGTTGAAGCCATGTGTAACCTCCATCTCTATCACTATGACCACTTTGTTCAAGGATCCATTGTGCAATAGCAGGCATGGCCAGAGGAAGACATTGATTTTTATCCACAAAATGGATTGTCCTTTTATATTTGACCATTGATGTCCTCTTGTATTAGGGACATCTTTTATTTTGTATTTACATCAGATGTAAGTGCCTTCACATCTTTTCTACATTTGGAGAGATCTGTCCAAATACCTCTTCACCAAATGTCTTTCTTATAAGTTGTCAGAAATATGCTTTTCAAACCCCTTACCATCCAGTCAAATTGTTTATTGCAGTCTTAGAATCAATAGGCAATCATACAGATAGCCATTTTTTCTTTCAAGAAAAATGTACAGTGTATGATGTAAAAATTCTATTCTGTCCACAGTAAAGATTTTCTTTCATCGCTGTCCTTCATGGGTTTTTCAGAAAGGCACTGTAATGCTGCAGCTATTCACTTCCAGGTGGTGCATGAGAAGTCTTTAGAACCCTCTGAAGATCAAACCTCCATCAGCTAATCACTGGACTTACACTTTGAGGCTGTAGGTACAGCCTTGGGAACAGAAGACATTTTAACTGGGGTAGGACCCATAGTAACTGGGGGCACTTCTTGTAATTTAGTTGTGCCTTTGGGACCTGCCAGTGTCTGTCACATCTATACCATTTGTAACTGATGAGAAATCACTATTATGAATGTTCAGCTTTATGGCTTAGTTAGTCAGATTAAACACATCTGATGAGAGCAGCTCAGCTCACATGGGAACCTGTCAAGTATTCAGTTTTCACAGATGCCGAGTAGCAGTCCAAGAGCTATCTCTAAAATGCAGAGTGGTTATCTGTGTATGATGGAAAGACCTTGCTACACATGCCAAAGACCTCTGGTGATTAATCTGTGTGATACCGACAAAGACACCACACACCATTCCCATTTGTTGCTGACACTTCATATACCACTGGATATTTCTGGATCATATCACTCAGAGTTAGAGCAGTCTGTTTTGCAGCCCAATCTGATTGCTGGGCCTTCTTGTGCTATGTACCTGTAACATGAGTGGGGCCTGTTTGTTGGGGGTTTTTCTGTCCCCGCCTGGTACTCCACAGCCGGCAGGCCCCAGAGAAAATCAACCACACAAGAGATCTCTATAAGTTATAATGCTGATTGGCCCGTTAGGTCAGGCTTCTTATTGGCTAACTCTCACGTCTTAATTAACCCATTTTTCTAATCCATGTTAGCCATGTGGCTCAGTACCTTTTTCAGTGGGTCAGCTCACATCCTGCTGCTTCGGTGATCTGGGCAGGAGTGGGAAGAATCAACTTCCTCCTCCCCAGAATTCTCCTGCTCTCCTTGCGTCATTTCCACTTCCTGTCTGGTTTTCCCGCCTATACCTCCTGCCTGGCCAATCAGCATTTATTTAAAACATGATTGACAGAATACAGACAATTCTCCCGCACCATGTGCCCAATCAAAACTGTCTTTGTGAGTGACTTGGTATGTGTACCACAATAACACAGTGAAATCTATGCCTCTTCCAAAATCCATGTAAGCCCAATAAATATTGGTGGTAGGATGGGCTATGCACAACAGCTGTCCTTCATTTTAGAAAGAAATTCTTTGCATGCTGCATACCACTAGACTTTTAGAAATTATGAGGGAGAAAATCTTTGAATTGTGGTTAGACTTTTCCCTCCCATCTTCTAGTGCATACATTTTTTTACTAACAAGTTCAAAGTTGTTCATATTTCTCGAATACTTGGTTTATTCAACATAATGTCATCAGTGTAATGGACCAGCGTGATACTATGTGGGAGAGGCAGGTGATCAAGATGTCTGTAAACTAAATTAGACAAAGGACTGGAGAATTGATATAGGCTTGAGGTAGAATGGTTAATGTGAATTGATGGCTTTGCCAGATAGAAGAAAATTGCTTCTGATGCACCTAATGCAAATATATGGGGAAAATCCTTGGAAAGACCCATAGCTGCATATTAGACGGCAGAAGAGGTCCTAACCTGCTCAGTGAAGGAAACCCACATTCAGTGCTGCTGCAACTGGAATCACTACTTCATAATCTATCCATATTTCCCAAAGGCCAAATAGGAAAGTTAAAGGGCGATGTGAGAGCTACTACATCTATACCTTTCATGTCCTTGATGGTGGCATTAATCTCTGTAGACTCTCAGGGTTAGTGTGTGTGTGTGTGTGTGTCTGTCTGTCTGTCTGTCTGTATGCATGTGTGTGATTTGAGTGACGTGTGCACTTGCAGTGACGTGTGCACTTGCAATGATATGTGCACTAGCAATGATGCATGCACTTTTAGTGATTAATGAACTTTCAGTGATGTATGCACTTGTAGCAATGTATTCACTTGCAATGATGTGTGCATTTTCATAGGAAGGAGTGTTTTGAAATCTCATCTATTATTGAGAGGTGACATCAGTTCCAGTGAAATTCTTTATTCCATAGTAAAACACTTCTGGAAATGCCCTAACAGTGATGCACAAATTGGGTCTCCTAGCTGTTTCCAGATTCCATCAAGCTGAACATTAAGATTTACCATCACAATCTCTTTCCACCAGAGAACAAATGCTCCAACTTGGAGGTGGGAGAAGCAATTATAGATTCCTACCAGGTGACGCTTTCTTCCCCTAAAGCCGGTCAAGTGGGCTTTCTCCTGTCGATTTCTGCTTGCCTTTCTTTTTTTTTCTTTCTCTGTATTGATTGACAAATAAAAACTAAACATGTTTTAAGGTGTAAAATGTAGTTCATTGTTGTATGTGGTACAAAATATAGTGCATTGATATATGTGGTGTAAAACAGAGTGCACTGATGTATATACGCATTGGGGGGAATGATGACCACAATCAAAAACAATTTTTTCTTAATGATGAGAACATATATGATCTGTCCTTTTAGCAGGTTTCAAATGTATAATGCATACTGTACATTGGCTCTCTGTGTATTATTAATAATATATGATGGACTCTTTATACTTTTTGACCAAATCTCATCCCCCATTTGCCAACTTTTTGTAACCATAATTTAATTTTGCTTTAATGAATTTGACTTTTTAAGAGCCCACAAGTGAATGATATGAAACAATACTTACGTTTCTGTACCTAATTTCACTTGGCATGTCTTGCAAGTTCACCAGTGCTGTTGCAAATGACAAGATTTCTTTCTTTTCTTTTAAAGGCATGTTATTATGTATGTCATTTCCTGTAGCCATTCAACAACTGACTATTCACTTTGGCTGCTTCCGTATAGGCTATTAAAAACAATGATGTAATGAATGAGTGCAGACATCTTTTTGACATTTCTGTTTTATTTTATATGACTGTCTACTCAAACATATGGTTTCAATGCCGTATGGTAGATTTATAGTTTGTTTTGAGAAAGCTCCACATTGAATTTCATAATAGCTTCTTGCTGGACAGCTAGTTTTATGTCAATGTGGCACAAGCTAGAGCCATGTTGGAAGAATCTCAAATGAGAAAATTACCCCACTAGATTGGCCTATGGACAAAACTGTGGTACATTTTTTAAATTTTTTTTATTGATTGCTATGAGAGGATCTAGTTTATTGTGAGGGCTACCACCTGTGGGCTGATGATCCCAGGTGCTATAAGAAAGCAGGCTGAGAAAGCAATAAGCAAGCCATGAGAGAGCAAGCCAGTTAACAACAGCATTCCTCCAGGACAGTGGTTCTCAACCTTCCTAATGCTGGGACATTAATACATTTAATACAGTTCTCATGCTGTGGTGACCCCCAACCATAAACCTATTTCATTGCTATTTCATATCTGTAATATTGCTACTGTTATGAATCATACCATAAATATCTGATATGTAGGATATTTGATAAGTTATTCCTGTGGGTATCACAACCCACAGGTTGGGAATCACCGCTTTAAGGCCTCCACCTCGGTTATTGCCTCCAGGTTCTACTTTGAGCTTCTCTCCTGGCTTCCTTCAGTGATAGAGTGTGACTTGAGAGTTACAATACGAAATAAACCCCTTCTTCCCCAAGTTGATTCCGGACATGTTTTATCACAGCAATTGAAACATTAACTAAGACAGTCACTTGTCACACTGTCTTCTTGGAGCTGCTCCAGACACCACAGTGCAATATGGTCTAAACTAACCCTCAAAGGAATTTGTGGTCTTTTAGTGTTTTTACAATTTCAGACATGACATTATATTTAAGTTTTGTCCTTCTTTGATGGACTTTGTTTGGATATGATGGAAGATAAAGACTCAGTTTCATTCTTTATCATGAGAATACTGAATACTGTAATGCCATTTATTGAAGACAGATCCTTTCTCCACTGGGTATTTTTGATTTCCTTTTCTGAGCGTCAGTTGGCAGTAATGGAAATATTTAACTCCTGACCATCTGTAACGCTGCCGTGGTCTGTGTTTGTGTCCATGCCAGTGCTGTCTGTCTAAGTACTGTCCTACAGCGTATTTCAAAGTAAAACACTGTGATGACCAGATTACATCCTTTTATTAAAGATCCTTCTATTTGGGATTTTTGTGTGTTTCCTTGCAAACTTTAGGATTCCTTTTCTATTTCTCGGTAGGTTGTTAATGGACTTTTTGATAGAAATTTCATGGACTAACCCTCATGGGGATTTGAGGATAAGGAGTGCTTGGCACTCTGTTGCCTTTTCATTTATGAGATCTTTTTCTTTTTGTTCTGAGGTGTGTTTACCCTTGGTTGTGTGAAGAAAGGCTGCCACTGTCCAGGACTGCTAATGATGGAAGGATGTGATTCTGGACAAAGGAGTTTTAGGGTGATCTTTGTTTTCAAACCATCTCTTCTAACTATCTTTAATTTATATGATATATTTTTATCTCTCCTAGCTAACATTTTAGTTTTTAACTGG